>NC_041392.1:488165811-488166640 GCF_002162155.2 Triticum dicoccoides | reverse complement strand
GAGCCGCCGCCGACGTCGCTCGCAACCACCGTGGCCACCGGCCACCCCTCGCCCTGTCGATAAGCCCAGAAGAACCGCCATCGTCTCCTGCATCGTCTACGCCAGCCCGTTCGACTGCGGGAGCCCTGCATCGCCGCCCACGCCATCTCCCTCATCCTCGGTGCCCGGAGATCGCCGCCGTAAATTCGCCGTCGCAGAAGCTTCCCCGAGCTCGCCGACCCCTCCGTTCGATCCACTGTGAGCCCCTCTTCCTCTTCCCCCTTCTCTCAAGCTCACGCTCATCCCCTAGCTTCTTTCTCCACCGCGGCCGATTGCTCCTCGCTGTCGGCCATGGCGCTGCCGTGGCCAGGGTCACCCCAGCTTGCGCCCAAGCATGTTACCAAGTTCGCCGCCCTCCCAGGAGCCCGCAGAGCCCTTCCGTTTCCCCTCTAGTGCACCGCAGCGCCGTGTTCGACCTCGGCCGAACTCCGGCGGCCACCTAGGTCGTCGCCGGCGCCGATTCCGGTCGCCCCGACCCCAACCGACTCCACAGGAAGACACGGCGCTCTTCCAGCTATCCGTAGAGCCGCTCCTCCGTCCGTTTGGTCGCCGGAGCAAGAAACCCGAAGGCCTCCGCCGCCTCGGCCTCCGCCGCCTCGGCCTCGCCGGCGACTCAACGCCGGCGGGATTGACTCGTTTGACCAGGGGTTTGACCTCCCCTGGGTCCATGACAGGTGGGCCCCCGCCATCAGGTGATTAGCTTAAGCTAATCACCACCTAATCTAACCCCCTGACACTGACATGTGGGCCCTAGTGCCCCTAATCTTTAGTTAAACTAAACTAACCCCCC
>NC_041392.1:488158712-488165801 GCF_002162155.2 Triticum dicoccoides | reverse complement strand
TGTCTAACCCGTGTCACTGACGTGTGGACCCCACACATCAGGATTGACCCGGACCAGCCCTGTTGACCTGCTGACGTCATGCCGACATCAGGCTGACGCATTAATGAATTACTGGAATTATTATAATTCAGGAAATTCCAGAAAATTGTATAAACTTCTAAAATTCATAGAAATTCAACCGTAACTCCAAATTAAATAAATTATATATGAAAAATTATCAGAAAAATTCAAGGAATCCATCTGTACCATTTTCATGCATGTTTGAGCAATATTTGTCCTCTGTTTTGGACAAAGCAAATAAAGGGCATTTAAATAATCATATTTGGGGTTGGAGTTTGAATCATGTATTCAAACCAACTTCATTTAAATCATAGCTAGGTGCATTAGCCCAAAACACATTCATATTGCCATGTCATAGCATGCATCATATTGTGCATTGCATTGATCGTGTTTCTTCTGTGTTTGTCGGTGTTGTTCCCCCTCGGTAGACGTTGTACCGATGATGTGATCGTTGACACTGATGAAGACTCAATGTTATCTTCAGAAGTGCCAGGCAAGCAAAACCCCCTTGTTCATTCCGATAAAATCCCACTCTCTCGCTCCTGCTCTCTATTACTGCATTAGGACAACAACGATTCAACTGTTACTTGCTGCGGTAGCTGAACCCCTTTATCCTTTGCATGACCTGTCATTCCACAGTAAATAGATGAAACCCACTAGCATGAGTAGGAGTTGTTTGAGCCCTGTTGTGCCTACTCATTCATGTTTGGTTTTCATGCCTGCTACTGCTTAGAGTTGAGTCAGGTCTGATTCATCGGGGATGAATCAGAGGCGTGTGAACATGTCCTACTGTTGAGAGCTAAGTGTGTGAACACGATTTGGTAAAGGTAGCGGTGAGAGGCCATGTAGGAGTACATGGTGGGTTGTCTCATTGCAGCCGTCCTCAGGAACTGAGTTCTGTGTTTGTGATCCATGACCAGCTACTACCACACATTGGAATGCTTAAGTGCCCCTCTCGGCTTCTTAATCACCCTTGTTCTCTGTCCAGGAGTTGCAACTAGTTTCTGGTGTTTGTAGGTAGTGTTAGTAGTCTACCAAGTGGCACCCGGTACAGGTGGGCTTGGGACAGACTAGGCACAGTGGCCCGGTGTACCAAGTGGCACCCGGATGGTGGACTTGGGAACCCTGCACACATCGTTTGGGGCCGTGAGCGACACCCCGGCCGGATCTCCTTGCGGATGGAACCCGAATAGGCGATAAACCTGGACAAGAGACTTGAGTGTTTAGGTAGGCCGTGGCCGACTCCCTCGCCCGGCTTCCGCTTGAAGGTTGCCGAGATACATGACGTGTACAGGGCGATAAGTGGCGAGAGCGTGTGTGAAGAAGTACACCCCTGCAGGGTTAACATCATCTATTCGAATAGCCGGATTCCTCGGATATGGAAACTTGGACCCCTTGCATAGTTCATAGACAAGTGAAAGTGGATACTCTAAAATACGCAAGATAAGCGTGAGTGCTATGGATGGCGTTCTCATAGGGAGACGGGAGCGGATCCATAGTGGTGTATTGATATGGTGAATATGTGGACTCGCGTGCGCCACCTCAAAAGAGTTACTTGCAGTCGTAGTTCAGGATAGCCACCGAGTCAAAGCTGGCTTGTTGCAGTTAAACCCTACCACCCCTTGTTGATAATGATGCATATGTAGATAGGTCTGATGTAAGTCTTGCTGGGTACATTTGTACTCACGTTTGCCTATTTTATGTTTTGCAGAGAGACTTCAGTCTCACTAGTAGTTCCACGTGGACTTCGACGTTTAGCTTGTTACCTCAGCTACGATCTTGTGCCCTCGGCAGGATCTGGTAGATAGTCAGGCTTCTCAGCCTTTTTCATTTCTAGATGTCTGTACTCAGACATGTTAAGCTTCCGCATGTGCTTAGACTTATATGCTCTGATTGTTGGGTCATGAGACCCATGTTTGTAATATCTCGCTCCTCGAAGCCTATTGAATTAATATTTGAGTTGTAGAGTCATGTTGTGATGCCATGTTGTATTTGCACATATCGAGCATATTGTGTGTATGTTATTGAAATGCTTGGTATGTGTGGGATCTGACAACCTAGTTGTTTATCCTTGGTAGCCTCTCTTACCGGGAAATGTCTCCTAGTGTTTCCACTGAGCCATGGTATGGCTGGCCGGCATGTGTCCTTCTTCGTTCCTGTGTCTGTCCCTTCGGGGAAATGTCACGGGATGAATACCGGAGTCCTGCTAGCCTAGTGCTACAGCCTGGATTCCCTCGCTGATGACCGACACGTTCGATGTTGGGTCATGGATGCCTGTCCCTGTAAGTTTGTGCCACTTTGGGTTTACGACTAGCCATGTCAGCCCGGGCTCCTTATCATATGGATGCTAGCGACACTATCATATACGTGTGCCAAAAGACGCAAACGGTCCCGGGCAAAGGTAAGGCGACACCCGTGGGAATACCATGCGTGAGGCCGCAAAGTGATATGAGGTGTTACATGCTAGACCGATGTGGCATTGAGTCGGGGTCCTGACAGCGTTGGTATCAGAGCTTGACTGCCTGTAGGATTACCAAGCCAAACTGGTCGAAGTTGAGTCTAGAAATGCTTTAGTTATATAAGGGAATTGATTGTGGGATGGAACGTAAGGCTCTTTTTACTCCTTATACCTTATGCCCTTCTGATCTGAGTAATCTTATCTTTCCTACGGGGATTAAGAACTAGGATATCTCTTCTTTCTATCAGGATCACGTGTTACTAATCCGTAGACTTATAAGATTATTGGACTTAAGCCTCGTCTCAGTTCCTATTACTTCCGTATGTTAATTGTTGATCTCGAAACCTTGATATTGTGCTTCTGCGTGGTTATGCCACCATTTTTGTGAATGTCTCAAATCTTTTCTGAGCATTTACAGCCGTTATGCTGTCCGAGTCATCCCAGGTTTCTGAACAGTCCGATGCATTTGCAAAATCCTTTTCCTCTGGTTTCAATGTCTTTTTAGGCCAGGTTAATCACACAAATTGTTAAGTTGAGGTACTCTACTGCCAAGACCTTTATGTTGGAGTTATTATTATGACCCTAGGTGTCTCAGGGGATCATCTAGTAGTCTAGCCATGTTTTATGTTCCCAGCGTGATGATTCTGGCCTTTATTCTCGAAAGCATCCCGTGATGCCACTTAGTAGTAGGTATTCTACTCCTTGGGTTTTGAACCCGAGATTCACCCTACTTACTTCATGTTGATAGTGTTTGCTAGTTCCCTTTAGGATACTAGTATCCTTTGCGATAGTCCTTGAAGTCTGTGGTATCTTCTTCTTCCAAATACCATGAACTACTTATGGCAGAAGTTCCTCGTTGAACTGAAATATCACAATAGGAGTGCTCTCGATGGGTTCTCCATACTATATTGTGGCTCTGCCAGTTCTACCTTTCTGCATGGGTTATCCGGAAGAAATATGTTGAATTTCGTTCGACATGCTAAACCATGCATCCACAACTCAGAAAAGTTATATGTTCCTTTGAGTTGCTCTCTTTAGTCGTATCCCGACCATCCTCTATCAATTGATAGTCAAGATTATGTGTGCATTCGTTCATCGATGCCTATTACTCTTGTGGCCCATCAAGCCATTCTATTCCATAATGACTAGGAGAAACAAACTCCAGAACCTGACCCATATCCAGGGTTGGGTCAAAGAAGTTGTGCTTCGCAGATCAAATTGCTAATTCAGCTTTTGTTCTGCTATACCTTGGAGTATTACCATCTTTTATATCGGGATTATTGTAGGAATTGCACACCATCCTATGAACTCTTGGTACAGTGATACTTCTTGCCATCATTGTTCATTCCTTGTTTCCTGTGTTATTGTGATCGGAATGCCGACAAGTGAATCGCGGTGTGTGAAATCAATACTGCTAGCAACTCTGTTGTTTGGTAGTTAATGGACAATAACCTCATTCTTAACGTGTTGGTTCTTGAATCATCATTCTAGGATAGACTGTGCTACCTAGTCCCTATTTCTGGTGCACTCTCCGATCAATGAGTTAGGATAATGCCAATCCTTGCTTATTTGATCATATCGTCTTGTCCTGAAAAGCAAGATTGTTCTTGAGCTTGGTAACATATCGGTGGTTCGTGATTTTCCGAATATCTTCCCGGAAGTATCACCAGGTTGTCCCCTGACCGTTATGTCGAGCTTGTGATCAAGTTGGGTTTTTCTTATAAACCACCCCTTCTCCAAGAAATCTGTGTTGGATACCCTGAGCTAGTTGGTTAAGCTGAACAGCAACTTGGAGAGTTGGAAGATAAAAGCTTGTCCGACTCGGTTCATTCCAAAGGGATATCCTTGCGTGTGTGTGTTGAAGAAAGATGATATCTTCAATTATTGGTCCCTGTGATCAGTTGCTGGACCTATTGCCTTATCAATCCTTTGATTTGAGTGTGGGCTATCGTCAAATCAAATCAGTACCAATGATGCTCGTAATGTTGCCTTACTCGTGGTTGATCCCTCGAGCATACACCATTACATCTTTGGTCTGACCAATACTACCACCGTGTTCACATGATGGCGGAAGTCCAGTGATATGGAAATTCCGATGAGTTGTTGTTGAGCCCATCAGCAGCATTTTGTCTCCCCCATGATTCATGTTGAACATCAACCTAGTGTTGGAAACTTTGTAAGCAATGCCTTCGTGTTCCGTTCATGAAGCCTATGCTTGGATGAAAGAAGTGACTTCCTCTAATTCATGTGCATTTGGTGCAAGTTGCCGCCGTGGGTTTGAGAAAGGTTTGTTTTGTTTCCTCTGGAATCATCCCAAGTCAGTCATGCATGTGCAAAGTATACTATGGTTTGGTAGATTAATTACCTCCACTCCATGTGTGTTCCCTAGCACCCCAAGCCACTGACTGATTTGTTCTAGGAGAAGGAGTTCTTTTTAAGAGCTAACCCGGGCTTAATCAAGAACTTTGATATCCTCGATGATGGTTCCCAACCAGAACTCGGTAGTGTTTTATTATAAGACTACCATGTGGTCATGCTTGTCTGGGACAACATGTTCACATGTTTGTAGCAGAACCAGCTCATGTTTTGGAGCTTGCTATCGCAGTTCATCCCTCGAGAATCTCGCAATGTCATCTCGTCGATTTGTGTTGCAAACTTTCATTTTTCTTCTAGACTTGGTGAGTCTGGAATATCCTGACACCAACCAGATCTGAATCTCAGGCAGATATGATGGTTGGAACATTTCCCCAAGAACTATAATATTGGTCCCTCGATAACTGGTAAAGTGGATGTCGTGGCCAGCACCACCCAGCCGAAAGACCTATTATTATAGTATCTTGATTGAAGAAGTTGGCCACCTCCCCATAAGGATTTCGCAGGATTTACCTCCGTAGTTATTCCTTATGGATTCTTGTGCTCCCGAAGTCCGACCTTTTACTTGATGTTCTAGATATCAAACCATAATTATCTATGGATTACGCTAGCACATCAAGGAGAAAATTAGAAGCGGAGTGCTAACTGTCTCTCGGTCGATCATCCAGATTTTATTTCCTTGGCCCCGCCAAGGGTGAAATCTGAGAAAGTGTTATCTTCCTTTGCATCTGCATCATCCATCATTTTTCATCATGGTAGTAAGTTGTGTTGCCAGGATCCTTGACACGGATGTTGGAAAACCTTGATGGTTGTGGAAAGGCTCAAGTTCTTGAGAGCACGCACAAGCGCTACGTATTATCATCGGCACTAACTGGGATTCCTCTCAGTTTCCTCGGCAATGCTATGACCTTTTCAAACAGGGAATCCACTCTCTATTGTTGGGTTCTTCCCCAGTTACCAGAATCATTCCCAGCATTTGCATTTTGTTCCCAGCTTGCACCGCCAATGTGCCATTCTACCATGGGTCTCTTCCATTTCCGGTGGTAAGCAAATTCATCCATTACGTTGTCTTCAACAAGGTAATCCACATCATCCAAGTCCGAGTATGCCATTCTACTGACCCCCTCCAAACGATCGCTCGAGAATTGCCTTAGGCTGGTTTAAAGAGTTTCAATGATCTCTGAATCAAAGGTAATTCTTTTTGCCACTTAAGGGGATATTTCTACGAGTCACCTTTCCTAAGGTGCATCGTTATGGTATCATGGCAGCTCAACTCCTCGCTACGTTGACAACCGTTCACCACCCTTTTAAGTGTGGAATTGTTGCCTACCTAGTGAACCTTCGACACCTGTTCCACTCCGTTCATTTGGACGAATGTTTCGTGTCTCAGCTCGAGAGAGGTTGCTATGTCTCATTCCGTGAGTTAATCCTGAGTTGTTCGATCTTCAAGAAAATCGATCCTTCTAGAGTTTTCCTTTCCTCTTCTTGTCATGAATAGCTAGAGTTCTCAGAGCAAGACATCAAGACAATGATGGTGATCGAATCAACGTTCATTTGAAGTGCAACCTGGTTCGTGAAGATTGTGTTAGGTTGCGTTCCCCATCGTCTTACCCTACACTTGAATCTCGGGTCGAGATTCTTGTTTAGTGGGGGTGAGTTGTCACATTCCTAGCTGCTGGTAGTGCTCTAGGCTAGCTTCATGTGTGCATCATGTCTATATTTTTGAAACTTGAATTGAGGAATTTTGGAAGCCTCAAAAACTTAAATAAAAGAAGGGCAAAAACCCTAAAAATCTCATTCATTGTTCCAAAATGCTCTTCTTAAATGTTTGATAATTTTTGGCAAGGGTTCTGGTCCCAACCAAAATATTGAACATTTTTAAGGATTTATTTTTGGGACTTTGAATTTAAATCATTAGCTATTTGAATTTGAATTATATTCATATAACTAGAATATAATTTCAAATACCCCTGAAATATTTTATGAGCTTTTGGAAAAGTCCATCTAGCAAAATAAAAATATTCAGAGGAGTTTTTGGCATTGTTTGAATTATTTTAAATTCAAAACAGTGGCAAAAGATTAAATAAAGAAAACAGAACAGAAATATAAAGAAAGAGAGAGCAGAAGGACTACCTGGCGCTCACCTCTCAGCCCACCTGGCCCGGCACTGTGGCTGAGGCCTGGCCCAGCCCACCACC
>NC_041392.1:488140774-488158702 GCF_002162155.2 Triticum dicoccoides | reverse complement strand
TGGCCCGGTGTACCAAGTGGCACCCGGATGGTGGACTTGGGAACCCTGCACACATCGTTTGGGGCCGTGAGCGACACCCCGGCCGGATCTCCTTGCGGATGGAACCCGAATAGGCGATAAACCTGGACAAGAGACTTGAGTGTTTAGGTAGGCCGTGGCCGACTCCCTCGCCCGGCTTCCGCTTGAAGGTTGCCGAGATACATGACGTGTACAGGGCGATAAGTGGCGAGAGCGTGTGTGAAGAAGTACACCCCTGCAGGGTTAACATCATCTATTCGAATAGCCGGATTCCTCGGATATGGAAACTTGGACCCCTTGCATAGTTCATAGACAAGTGAAAGTGGATACTCTAAAATACGCAAGATAAGCGTGAGTGCTATGGATGGCGTTCTCGTAGGGAGACGGGAGCGGATCCATAGTGGTGTATTGATATGGTGAATATGTGGACTCGCGTGCGCCACCTCAAAAGAGTTACTTGCAGTCATAGTTCAGGATAGCCACCGAGTCAAAGCTGGCTTGCTGCAGTTAAACCCTACCACCCCTTGTTGATAATGATGCATATGTAGATAGGTCTGATGTAAGTCTTGCTGGGTACATTTGTACTCACGTTTGCCTATTTTATGTTTTGCAGAGAGACTTCAGTCTCACTAGTAGTTCCACGTGGACTTCGACGTTTAGCTTGTTACCTCAGCTACGATCTTGTGCCCTCGGCAGGATCTGGTAGATAGTCAGGCTTCTCAGCCTTTTTCATTTCTAGATGTCTGTACTCAGACATGTTAAGCTTCCGCATGTGCTTAGACTTATATGCTCTGATTGTTGGGTCATGAGACCCATGTTTGTAATATCTCGCTCCTCGGAGCCTATTGAATTAATATTTGAGTTGTAGAGTCATGTTGTGATGCCATGTTGTATTTGCACATATCGAGCATATTGTGTGTATGTTATTGAAATGCTTGGTATGTGTGGGATCTGACAACCTAGTTGTTTATCCTTGGTAGCCTCTCTTACCGGGAAATGTCTCCTAGTGTTTCCACTGAGCCATGGTAGCTTGCTACTGCTCCAGAACACTTAGGCTGGCCGGCATGTGTCCTTCTTCGTTCCTGTGTCTGTCCCTTTGGGGAAATGTCACGCGATGAATACTGGAGTCCTGCTAGCCCAGTGCTACAGCCTGGATTCACTCGCTGATGACCGACACGTTCGATGTTGGGTCATGGATGCCTGTCCCTGTAAGTTTGTGCCACTTTGGGTTTACGACTAGCCATGTCAGCCCGGGCTCCTTATCATATGGATGCTAGCGACACTATCATATACGTGTGCCAAAAGACGCAAACGGTCCCGGGCAAAGGTAAGGCGACACCCGTGGGAATACCGTGCGTGAGGCCGCAAAGTGATATGAGGTGTTACATGCTAGATCGATGTGGCATTGAGTCGGGGTCCTGACAGTCATGCTATGTTTCTGAGAAGTATGTACTTTTCATGTTCATGCTAGTCAGTATGCCATGCTCAGTGGGATATGATTCATTGTTGATAGGGAAAACTTTTTTTGCCACTCTAGTTTTTGCCAACTTTGCTTATGCCACTCTATAATTTGACATTTCACTTTTGCCACTCTTAGCTTTTGACAATATATCACTTTTGCCATTCCGTGGCAAAACCAAAAAAATAGAGTGGCAATTGTGGTACATGTCAAAAGCTAAGAGTGGCAAAAGTGAAATGAAAAATTATAGTTTTTGCCACGGAATGGTATTTGTGATGTATTGTCAAAAGCTAAGAGTGGCAAAATTGAGATGTCAAATTCTAGAGTGGCATAAGCAAAGTTGGCAAAAACTAGAGTGGCAAAAACAAAGTTTTCCCTTGTTGATTTGGTGGATAGTTATGTTGTACCCTCATGATTATGTTGATATGATGCTCATGCATTGTAATTGCATCATGTTATTTTATCATGACTCGGCATATTGCATTCAAGTTTAACCGGATTAAATTGAACTTGAATAATTGTCGGCTGAGTCATGGTGCCACCATATCGAGCTGACCAGTGCAACCACACTTACCTTTATGGGAAGGTCCTGGGTCTATTTTCGTGCCTCCCGC
The DNA here is from genome assembly GCF_002162155.2 of Triticum dicoccoides. Lineage (NCBI taxonomy): Eukaryota > Viridiplantae > Streptophyta > Magnoliopsida > Poales > Poaceae > Triticum > Triticum dicoccoides. Next base: position 488,156,611 of record NC_041392.1, on the reverse strand, counting down.
CGGTGCCTCCGACGAGGAAAGGTTATGGGCGTGCAGTACCCTGGCCTGGTAGGCAGACATAACCTTGTGTGCCCATTGTTGTTCTACCCGGATTGTCCCCGTTTGGGACCGTTTTTCCATGATGGTGGCCGTTTTGCCACGACGGTGGCCGTTGGTGCCTTTGGTAGGCACGGGGTGCTACCTCTTGAGCACTGCGTTGGTTTTCCCTTGAAGAGGAAAGGGTGATGCAGCAAAGTAGCGTAAGTATTTCCCTCAGTTTTTGAGAACCAAGGTATCAATCCAGTAGGAGGCCACGCACGAGTCGCTCGCACCTACACAAACAAATAAAATCCTCACAACCAACGCAATAAAGGGGTTGTCAGTCCCTTCACGGTCACTTACGAAAGTGATATCTGATAGATATAATAAGATAATATTTTTGGTATTTTTATGATAAAGATGCAAAGTAAACAAAGCAAAATAAACGGAAAAGGAAATAGCTTGTTGACGGAATATTAATATGATGGAAAATAGACCCGGGGGCATAGGTTTCACTAGTGGCTTCTCTCGAGAGCATAAGTATTATGGTGGGTAAACAAATTACTGTTGAGCAATTGACAGAATTGAGCATAGTTATGAGAATATCTAGGTATGATCATGTATATAGGCATCACGTCCGAGACAAGTAGACCGACTCCTGCATGCATCTACTACTATTACTCCACACATCGACCGCTATCCAGCATGCATCTAGAGTATTAAGTTCAAAAGAACAGAGTAACGCTTTAAGCAAGATGACATGATGTAGAGGGATAAACTCATGCAATATGATATAAACCCCATCTTGTTATCCTCGATGGCAACAATACAATACATGCCTTGCTGCCCCTACTGTCACTGGGAAAGGACACCGCAAGATTGAACCCAAAGCTAAGCACTTCTCCCATTGCAAGAAAGATCAATCTAGTAGGCCAAACAAAACTGATAATTCGAAGAGACTTGCAAAGATAACCAATCATACATAAAAGAATTCAGAGAAGATTCAAATATTGTTCATAGATAAACTTGATCATAAACCCACAATTCATCTATCTCAACAAACACACCGCAAAAAGAAGATTACATCGAATAGATCTCCACAAGAGAGGGGGAGAACTTTGTATTGAGATCCAAAACGAGAGAAGAAGACATCTAGCTAATAACTATGGACCCGAAGGTCTGAAGTAAGCTACTCACACTTTATCGGAGAGGCTATGGTGTTGATGTATAAGCCCTCCCCCAAGATGGGATCTCATGGGAACAGAAAGTTACGGCGGTGGAATTATGGTTTTGGATCCGTATATGGTAGTTTGGGGGTACGTAGGTATATATAGGAGGAAGAAGTACGTTGGTGGAGCAACATGGGCCCCATGAGGGTGGAGGGCGCGCCTGGGGGGGTAGGCACGCCCCCCTACCTCGGGCCCTCCTGGTTGCTTTCTTGACGTAGGGTCCAAGTCCTCTGGATCATGTTCGTTCCGAAAATCACGTTCCCGAAGGTTTCATTCCGTTTGATATTCTTTTTCTGCGAAACTCTAAAATAGGCAAAAAAACAGCAATTCTGGGTTGGGCCTCCAGTTAATATGTTAGTCCCAAAAATAATATAAAAGTGTATAATAAAGCCCAATAATGTCCAAAACAGGATATAATATAGCATGGAACAATCAAAACTTATAGATACATTGGAGACGTATCAAGCATCCCCAAGCTTAATTCTTGCTCGTCCTCGAGTAGGTAAATGATAAAAATAGAATTTCTGATGTGGAATGCTACTTGGCATAATTTCAATGTAATTATCTTAATTGTGGTATGAATATTCAGATCTGAAAGATTCAAGACAAAAGTTCAATATTCACATAGAAATAATAATACTTCAAGCATACTAACTAAGCAATTATGTCTCTTCAAAATAACATGGCCAAAGAAAGTTATCCCTACAAAATCATATAGTCTGGCTATGCCCCATCTTCACCACACAAAGTATTTAAATCATGTACAACCCTGATGACAAGCCAAGAAATTGTTTCATACTTTTGGTGTTCTCAAACTTTTTCAATCTTCACGCAATACATGGGCGTGAGCCATGGACATAGCACTATATGTGGAATGGAATGGTGGTTGTGGAGAAGACGAAAAGGGAGAAGATAGTCTCACATCAACTAGGCATATTAACGGGCTATGGAGATGCGCATTGTCGGTGTCAAAACTGGCGGATCTCGGGTAGGGGGTCCCGAACTGTGCGTCTAAGGCGGATGGTAACAGGAGGCAGGGGACACGATGTTTTACCCAGGTTCGGGCCCTCTTGATGTAGGTAAAACCCTATGTCCTGCTTGATTAATATTGATGATATGGGTAGTACAAGAGTAGATCTACCACGAGATCAAGGAGGCTAAACCCTAGAAGCTAGCCTATGGTATGATTGTATGTTGTATATGATCTATCGACTAGCCTGGCCTTGGTTTATATAATGCACCAGAGGCCTAGGATAACAAGAGTCCTAGCCGAATACGCCGGTCGGGAGAAGTCCTTGTCTTGATCGCCAAGTCTTGTGGAATCTTCCTTGTATGCGGCAGCTGTCCGAACTGGCCCATGAGTATACGGCCATGCGGGTCCTTGGCCCAATCTAACAGATCGGGAGATGAAGTGGTGAGTACCCCCTAGTCCAGGACACCGTCAGTAGCCCCCTGAACCGGTCTTCAAGTTAGGGACGCTCTTCGATTCTTCTGAACTGTTCTTCATCTTCGGTTGTCGGTCTTGAAAACTGGTTCAACAAATCTCCTCATCTTCGATCTTGAGGATCGCTGAAATGCATTCAACGAGTTTACACATCAGGTATCCGAGGAGCCCCTGTAAGTTTCCGGCCTTTATCAATGCCTTGTTATTTTTATGCCACACCTCGAGTTTGAAATTGTTCCCGGGCGGCAGCGTCCTCTTGCGTCCGAGCTCCAACGTTGGACTGCATTGGAGGTATCTTTTGCAGCCGAGCACCAACGTCGGACCGCTTCCAAGCTCTAACGCCGGAATGTATCTGAGCTCCAACGCCGGACTATGTATCCGAGCTCCAACGCCGGACTATATCCGAGCTCCAACGCCGGACTGTATCCGAGCTCCAAAGCCGGACTGTATCCGAGGTGTCGTAAATCACCTTGGTTCAAAGAAGTTTGAAGGAGTTTAGCCGAGCTTATTGCCGGAAATGCCCTCTATGGAGCCAGCCACTAGCGCCCGAGCTTTATGCCGGACTGCTTCCGAGGTGGTGCACCACCTCGAAAGTGGGCCGATTTTAGTAAATATTTTTATTGGTGCAATTTATTCTCTGCCGAGATATATAGCCAGTAGCTCTTAAGGTGGGTATCAATCTAAAACCCGAGATGCACCTGAAGGATGATGTAAGACCGCTGATCCCAGTAGCAGCTGAGACTTAGGTTGATTTGCAAAATCGGCCTGAGGATCAAGTCCTAGCTTGGCAGAATACTTCGGGACACTAAAAGCGGCGTGCTCAGTCCTCGAGACTCAGGTTGGGTGCGGCCGACCAACCTGAGGATCAAAATCTCCTCGAAAACTATATTGCACATAAAATTTTCCGCATTGGACAGGCAATGCAGTAGCCCCCAAGACACTGGTCAGTGGCAACACCAAATCAGGGGATCGATGTGCCCCTTTAATATTTGTAAATAATAAGCCCGAAGCCCGGTAGCCCCCGAGCCTTAATGCGGGCACGGGTGGCCGAATTAAGGATTCATATCCATAGTAAAATCACAAATTATGTGTAATGACTCTATGTATCCAAGTACTTTACGTCATTTAATGCTCAGATCCGCATTGTACAAAACTTTGTTGACCGACCATCGGCTTCCACCTCCTCGGCCAGTAGCCGAGGAGTGTTTGTCTTACTTTATAAAGCCTTTATGAGGGCAAAGATTTATGACAAACAAGGCAATCTGGCCATACGGTTTTATAAACAAAGGTACGCAGAGAGATATGTTATATTACTGTTTAACAGAAGAAATGTCTTCCAAAGAAAATAGACCCGCTATCAGTTCCTTTCTTTGGGTTGTCATGCTAAGCATGATCATGAAACCTCAGCTCCAATGTAAGAGCAAAATATCGAGGATTTAGTTTGGGAGGCCAGTTAATAGTCCCAGGTAGTGTTCGGCGACAGTCGAGGTCAAGCCGTAAACACTTCGGCCATTGTTATGAATGGCCCGTCATTAAACACCGTCATCGGATCACTGACCAGTTTACGCTTATTATGACAGTCAGTTTTCGGCTTTCTCCACGGAGGTGCTTAACCATGTGAGCTGGAAGCACAATCGCAGTGGTTCTCCCTTTGCACACCTAGCCGAACAAAGCGGAAGTAGGAGGCAAGTGCAGGAGCCGGGCAACCCAACTATTGACCGAAGACACAATTCAAAACCGATGCATATAAAGCAATATCCGAGAATGTTTTTGCCGAATCTCTAAAGGTGTCCGGCGTTGCACTGCGAGACTTGTGTTGAAAACACACAAATAGTTTAAAAGTGTCATAAGCTTGGAAAACCAAAAAAACGTCAGTAAAAACTTGACGTCCGAACAAGATCAAGTGTTCGGTGCCAATCCAAAAATTGGCCTTAGCAAAAGAAGTGCTTCTGTCGTGCTTTAACATGATACATCCTATCTCAAGACTTCAAGCGGGTCAGCCTACGGCTTCAACCTCCTATCCCGAGGGCGGAGTACTTCTCATTAGGCCAGTTTAGCAAACTAAACTCTAGCGGCTTTGAGAGAGAAATTAGGCTCTCCGGCTAGTGACCACACACTCGTGTCGAAAAAAGGAGTGATAGATAATAATAATAATAATAATAATAATAATAATAATAATAATAATAATAATAATAATAATAATAATAATAATAAGACTTTGCAACGACTAAGAAGAAGAACAGCTCATATAAATTTAAGAGCTCCCAAGTGACTTGGGTAAAAGAATGTTGCATGTACCGAAATACTTATATCATATCTATGTTCAGCCGAACTTTAAACGCGTCTTAACCGACCGTCGGCTTCTCCCTCTTCGGTCAAGGACCGAAAAGTGTTATGTACTCCATCTGTCGAGAATATCGACGGTGTTTCCAATAACCAGGCAATCAGGCCATAAGGCTGTAACAGACAAAGCGCGCTCAGGAAACTTATGCTATATTACTGCGAAGTGTAAGAAGCATCTTCAAAGAAAATAGTACCCCCACTGATACCTTTCTTCGGTGCTCATTGTTATTATGAGACTTGCGCAATAGATTTTTTTTACTCATGAGTTCCGTTGTGTGCCGACCATCATTGAAAACTATAAGAACGCTAGCTTTCGGCTTCACCCAGTCTGAGGTCCGGCTCGGATGACCCGATCGTGATAATCGCAGAGGTGCTCCCTTTACTCCCTAGCCGAACAATCGGGAACGTAGGGGTAAACACAGGAGCGAGGCAACCCAGCTTGCAAATCGCTTAAGTCAATATGGTGCATATTGTGGCGTAATACACGAACAAGGAACGAAGCCGTACAAGTATAATCATATGCAAGAGGAAAAGCTTCATGAAGGAAGCCCCCAAATTAATTGGGTATTTGAATTTATGCGTCACAAACAAAGTTTTGACAAGGAAAAAAATTTACAAGCAACTTTTTCCCAAAAAAGTATAATGCTTGGTCGAACCGAACACAAGTTAGAAATTAAAGCTTTGAGCATGAAAGCGACTTAGCTGGTTAATGTGTTCGGTATTGATGACGCGGTCCGAGCTTGATGCGGGACAAGGTTCCATCCCCCAAGCCGGTCCCGAGGTGGCGGAGCGGAGAGCTCGACACGCCGAAGTGGTGACATAGCACGGTCAATGCAGACCGGCAGAGTGACGCCGAAGTCCCTGGATCATTTTCCTGTGCACAAAAAATAGTGCAAACCGAAGATAATAGTAATAATGATAATTAAAAAATCATTGCATAATAAATAATTTATGCAAAGTGAGTAATAAAAGAAATATGGCCTGACGCCGAAGTCAATGTCGATGCAGGGCGTCGGCATGATGCGGTAAAGGCGTGGCAAAGCCTGAATTCACAGGTCAGTCCGAGCTCCGGATGCGGCGTTCGCCGGACTATGTATGGAAACTGACCGAACCACCATGCGACTGTCGTTAATGCGGCCACCATTTGATAGACCTATGTACATATGATGGACAAACCAGAGTAATAATTCCTTGGGAAAAATGAACCCAAATAAGCAAAAAATACTGGGATTAATAGCACCTGGTTTATTTGTTGTAGCAATCCGAAGGAAGGTGATTCCCAAAATTGGGACTCGATCCACACACCCATTGCCTGATGAGCGATAAAATGACGCCATGGCAATGCTAGCAAAGGTTGGCTCGCCGAGGCAAAGCCCTCGGTCTAGCTAACGTGATGGAGCTGGTCGGCTAGTGACGCTGAAGTGTCCGGAGTAGGTTGATGAAGAGATGGCGAAGCCCCCGGTTCAGCCGAGATGTCGAAGCCTCGATGTCAGCCGATGAGTCGAAGTAGGTCGGCGTGATGGACACCAGCTTGAAGAAGCAATAGTGCGGCCCTGCCGATGCAGGTCGTGGCATGGTCGATGCCGGCTTGATGAAGCGACCGTGTGGCGATGCTGGTATGCCCGCTCCATGTAATCCGCGGGGCAGCGATGTTGGTGATGATTTATCCTTCGTGATGTCGGACTCTTGTTCGGCTTGCCGAGATGATGATCCGAAAAAGTTGAGCTCGGCTCAACAAAGAGACGACGTGTCTAGCACAGGTCGGCAGCCGTGGAGCAATATTGTCGGACTGGTTTGACACCAGCATGATGTTAAAGATCATGTTCAAAAGTTCTTAAAGTTACTGGGATGTGTTCGGGAACAAAACACAATACCCCATACAAAAATTCCTTCAAAAGGGATGTCCGAAATCTAGTTCATAAAAAAGATGAACTCGGGTCGGATTCGTTTTTGCGCAGAAAACAGATCCGAAAAGTGATGCACTAATCGGAAGGTTCCCGGAGTTTGGATGGTCGGATCGAACTGAAATTTTGAGAGGTGGTAGATATAGGAATTCCGCAACCGATAAACGGTTGGATCTTCCAAAGGACGTACGAGCTAGAAGCTGGACACCACGCCCTAAACTCATCCAGATTCTCGTCCAGATTTGACAGGGCTCCGGTATATCGTGGATTGCCAGAGATTCCTCTATCGGAACTCGACGAAATTTTCCAGAGTTGTTGTAGACTCAGTTCCGCACAATTCCACCAAAGCAATCGTTAAAAAGACACTTGAGGAGGCGATGACGGCAGACACGAGTTTTCTGTCCAGAAAAACAGCACGGTCGCCCGAGGGCAATGTTGACGTTGAGCCCCCGGGCTCCCTGGATGATTCCTCCATGATCTTGATAAAGATCGGAGTTGATGTTTATAAAGGCCCTCATCCGAACATGATGATTGGAGGTAGGGCGCAGTCCTTGGTCAAACCAAGGTGACCAGTCAAGCTGGTAACGAAGATGCCGAAGTCGCAGTTGATCTGTAGGCGAGCCATCAACCTTTTGTCGAACACACAGCGGAACTCTCAATGAAAGCACCAATGTCGGTGTCAAAACCGGCGGATCTCGGGTATGGGTTCCCGAACTATGCATCTAAGGCGGATGGTAACAGGAGGCACGGGACACGATGTTTCACCCAGGTTCGGGCCCTCTTGATGGAGGTAAAACCCTACGTCCTGCTTGATTAATATTGATGATATGGGTAGTACAAGAGTAGATCTACCACGAGATCAAGGAGGCTAAACCCTAGAAGCTAGCCTATGGTATGATTGTATGTTGTATATGATCTATCGACTAGCCTGGCCTTGTTTATATAATGCACCAGAGGCCTAGGATAACAAGAGTACTAGCCGAATATGCCGGTGGGGAGAAGTCCTTGTCTTGATCGCCAAGTCTTGTGGAATCTTCCTTGTATGCGGCAGCTGTCCGAACTAGCCCATGAGTATACGGCCATGGGGGTCCTCGGCCCAATCTAACAGATCAGGAGATGACGTGGTGAGTACCCCCTAGTCCAGGACACCGTCACCCATTAATAGATATCAATGTGAGTGAGTAGGGATTGCCATGCAACGGATGCACTAGAGCTATAAGTGTATGAAAGCTCAACAAAAGAAACTACTGGGTGTGCATCCAACTTGCTTGCTCACGAAGACCTACGGCATTATGAGGAAGCCCATCATTGGAATATACAAGACAAGTTCTATAATGAAAGGTTTCCACTAGTATATGAAAGTGACAATATAGGAGACTCTTTATCATGAAGATCATGGTGCTACTTTGAAGCACAAGTGTGGTAAAAGGATAGTAGTATGGTCCCTTTTTATTATTATTATATTTTTTTAGGGCCTTCTTTTTTTTATTTGGCCTTTCTCTTTTTTGGGGGACAATACTCTATGAATGATGATCATCACACTTCTATTTATTTACAACTCAATGATTACAACTCGATACTAGAACAAAGTATGACTCTATATGAATGCCTCCGGCGGTATACCGGGATAGCAATGATGCATGAGTGACTTGTACGAAAGAATTATGAACGGTGGCTTTGCCACAACTAAAATGTCAACTACATGATCATGCAAAGCAATATGACAATGATGGAGCGTGTCATAGTAAACGGAACGGTGGAAAGTTGCATGGCAATATATCTCGTAATGGCTATGGAAATGCCATGATAGATAGGTACGGTGGCTGTTTTGAGGAAGGTATATGGTGGGTGTATGATACCGGCGAAAGGTGCACGATATTAGAGAAGCTAGCAATGGTGGAAGGGTGAGAGTGCATATAATTCATGGACTCAACATTAGGCATAAAGAACTCACATACTTATTGCAAAAATCTATTAGTTATTGAAGCAAAGTACTACGCGCATGCTCCTAGGGGGATAGATTGGTAGGAAAAGACCATCGCTCGTCCCCGACCGCCACTCATAAGGAAGACAATCAATAAATAATTCATGCTCCAACTTCTTCACATAACGGTTCACCATACGTGCATGCTATGGGAATCACAAACTTCAACACAAGCATTTCTCAAATTCACAATTAATCAACTAGCACGACTGTAATATCACCATCTCCATATCTCAAAACAATTATCAAGTATCAAACTTCTTATAGTATTCAACACACTCATAAGAAGAAGAGAATTATTAATCTTGAATGCCTAACATAATTAAAGAAAATTACCACGCTGTTTTGTAGGACTCTCAAAATAATCTAAGTGAATCATGATAGAACAATAATTTCTATAAAACAAATTCACCACCGTGCCCTAAAAGATATAAGTGAAGCACTAGAGCAAAAACTATATAACTCAAAAAATATAAGTGAAGCACATAGAGTATTCTAACAATTTCCGAATCATGTGTGTCTCTCTCAAAAGGTGTGTACAGCAAGGATGATTCTGAAAAACTAACAACTAAAGACTCAAATAATACAAGACACTCCAAGCAAAACACATATCATGTGGTAAATAAAAATATAGCTCCAAGTGAAGTTACCGATGGAAGTAGACGAGGGGATGCCTTCCGGGGCATCCCCAAGCTTGGGCTTTTAGGTGTCCTTATATTATCTTGGGGTGCCATGGGCATCCCCAAGATTAGGCTCTTGCCACTCCTTGTTCCATAATTCATCAAATCTTTTACCCAAAACTTGAAAACTTCACAACACAAAACTTAAAGTAGAAAATCTCGTGAGCTCCGTTAGCGAAAGAAAACAAAACACCACTTCAAGGTACTGTAATGAACTCATTCTTTATTTATATTGGTGTTAAACCTACTATATTCCAACTTCTTTATGGTTTATAAACTATTTTACTAGCCATAGATTCATCAAAATAAGCAAACAACACACGAAAAACAGAATCTGACAAAAACAGAACAGTCTGTAGTAATCTGTAGCTAACGCAAGTTCTGGAGCACCAAAAATTCTAAAATAAATTTCTGGACATGATGAATTTATCTATTAATAATCTGCAAAACGAATTAACTAAATATAACTTTCCAAATAAAAATGGCAGCAATTCTCGTGAGCGCTAAAGTTTCTGTTTTTTACAGCAAGATTAAAAAGACTTTCCCCAAGTCTTCCCAACGGCTCTACTTGGCACAAACACTAATTAAACACAAAAAACACAACCAAAACAGACGATAGATAAATTATTTATTACTAACAGGAGCAAAAAGTAAGGAATAAAAATAAAATTGGGTTGCCTCCCAACAAGCGCTTTTCTTTAGAGCCTTATAGCTAGGCCTAAGATTTCAACGATGCTCACATGAAAGACAAGAATTGAAGCACAAAGAGAGCATCATAAAACACGTGACAAACACATCTAAGTCTAACATACTTCCTATGCATAGGCATCTTATAGGCAAACAAATTATCAAGGTAAGCAAAAACTAGCATATGCAAGGAAGCAGAAAAAAACAATAGCAATCTCAGCATAACGAGAGGTAATTTAGTAACATGAAAATTTCTGCCACCATATTTTCCTCTCTCATAATAATTACATGTAGGATCATAAGAAAATTCAACAAAATAGCTATCACATAAAATATTTTCAACACGATCCACATGCATGCAAAGTTGACACTCTTCCAAAATAGTGGGATTAACATTAACTAAAGTCATGACTTCTCCAAACCCACTTTTATCAAAAACTTCATAAGATTGAACATTTTTTAAATATGTGGGATCTAAAGTTGACACTCTTCCAAACCCACTTTCAATAATATTGCAAACACTATTATCAGTCTCATATTCATCATGGGGCTTAAATAAATTTTCAAGATCAAAAGAAGAATCACCCCAATCATGATCATTGCAACAAATAGTAGTCATAGCAAAACTAGCATCCCCAAGCTTAGGGTTTTGCATATCATTAACACAATTTACATTAAGAGAATTTATAATAACATCATTGCAATCATGCTTTTCATCGAAGGAACTATCAAGTATGGGTGCAATAGCAACGATCTCATGTTTAACATAAGGAACTATAGCAAATTCATCTTCATAAATATTGGCATCATGGCCACAAGTATAGCAAGCATCATGTTCATTAAGGGATATTTCAATCAAATCATCGGAATCATAATTATCTATAGATTCATGCATATCATTATTTTCTTCCGAAGCAACAGTCATTCTTTCAATAAATTCTTTGACATGGACATTATGAGCATAGTTTTCATAGCAATATTTAAGTATGTCAAAATTTTCAGATTCGTAGAGAGTAATATCATACTTTTAAATCAAATAAGCAACTTCATAAGCACCCTTAAAAGCAACAAATTCTTCAATTCGTTTGATATCGTAGTAACTATAAACACCCTTTGCATAAGAAGATAAGATTTCAATATCATTAAACTCACATAGGTAGGGGAGGTGTTTTTTAGGGTTCTTAGAGCAACAAGTAAAATCAAAAATTTCACAAAGATTCCAAGCATAACACAGCAATCTGTTTATTTGATTCCATAAGAGTCTCCCTTTTTCAGACAAACGGTGACGCACAAAATGAGCATGCTCATCTAAAGATTTCCCATCAACTAGGCTAGTTGGGGTTTCAGCACGAGCGCATAAGGATCGAAGATGATCTAAGTAGAACACTTTAAGTGGATCCATATCAATAGATTTTAGCAAGCAAAGATGCAAGCAAATAGAAGGCACATGGAAACACAAACAAGGATACATACGGGAAGAAGGCAAACAAAAGAAGAGGCAAATAAAATGGCAAGGGTGAAGTGGGGGAGAGGAAAATGAGAGGCAAATGGTAAATAATGTAATGCGGGAGATAAGGGTTTGTGATGGATACTTGGTATTTTGACTTTTGCAAAGACTCCCCAGCAACGGCGCCAGAAATCCTTCTTGCTACCTCTTGAGCACTGCGTTGGTTTTCCCTTGAAGAGGAAAGGGTGATGCATCAAAGTAGCGTAAGTATTTCCCTTAATTTTTGAGAACCAAGGTATCAATCCAGTAGGAGGCCACGCACGACTCCCTCGCACCTACACAAATAAATAAAATCCTCGCAACCAACGCAATAAAGGGGTTGTCAATCCCTTCACGATCACTTACGAAAGTGAGATCTGATAGATATGATAAGATAATATTTTTGGTATTTTTATGATAAAGATGCAAAGTAAAGAAAGCAAAATAAACGTAAAATGAAATAGCTTGTTGACGGAAGATTAATATGATGGAAAATATACCCGGGGGCCATAGGTTTCACTAGTGGCTTCTCTCGAGAGCATAAGTATTACGATGGGTAAACAAATTACTGTTGAGCAATTGACAGAATTGAGCATAGTTATGAGAATATCTAGGTATGATCACGTATATAGGCATCACGTCCGAGACAAGTAGACCGACTCCTGCCTGCATCTACTACTATTACTCCACACATCGACCGCTATCCAGCATGCATCTAGAGTATTAAGTTCAAAAGAACAGAGTAACGCTTTAAGCAAGATGACATGATGTAGAGGGATAAAATCATGCAATATGATATAAACCCCATCTTGTTATCCTCAATGGCAACAATACAATATGTGCCTTGCTGCCCCTACTGTCACTGGGAAAGGACACCGCAAGATTAAACCCAAAGCTAAGCACTTCTCCCATTGCAAGAAAGATCAATCTAGTAGGCCAAACCAAACTGATAATTCGAAGAGACTTGCAAAGATAACCAATCATACATAAAAGAATTCAGAGAAGATTCAAATATTGTTCATACATAAACTTGATCATAAACCCACAATTCATCGATCTCAACAAACACACCGCAAAAAGAAGATTACATCGAGTAGATCTCCACAAGAGAGGGGGAGAACTTTGTATTGAGATCCAAAAAGAGAGAAGAAGCCATCTATCTAATAACTATGGACCCGTAGGTTTGAAGTAAACTACTCACACTTCATCGGAGAGGCTATGGTGTTGATGTAGAAGCCCTCCGTGATCGATGCCCCCTCCGGCGGAGCTCCGAAAAAGGCCCCAAGATGGGATCTCACTGGTACAGAAAGTTACGGCGGTGGAATTGGGGTTTTGGCTCCGTATCTGGTAGTTTGGGGGTACATAGGTATATATAGGAGGAAGAAGTACGTTGATGGAGCAACGTGGGCCCCATGAGGGTGGAGGGCGCGCCTGGGGGTGTAGGCGTGCCCCCTACCTTGTGCCCTCCTGGTTGCTTTCTTGACGTAGGGTCCAAGTGTAGCGCCCCGAGACCGATGTGCCAGGTGTCGTTCAGTTATTTGCTGTTGCTGCCTTGTCTTTGCTTGCATGTCATGCATTGCATATCATGTCATCATGCACATTTCATTTGCGTACGTGTTCGTCTCATGCATCCGAGCATTTTCCCCGTAGTCCATTTTGCAATCCGGCGTTCCGTTCTCCTCCTGTGGTCATTTCTACCTTTCTTTCGTGTGTGGGGATTAAACATTTCCGGATTGGACCGAGACTTGCTAAGCGGCCTTGGTTTACTACCGGTAGACCGCCTATCAAGTTTCGTACCATTTGAACTTCGTTTGATACTCCAACGGTTAACCGAGGGACCGAGAAGGCCTCGTGCGTGTTGCAGCCCAACACCCTTCCATTTGGCCCAAAACCCACCTAACTCTGCTCCATCATCTAGAGCGTTCGATCACGATCACGTGGCCGAAAACCGCACCTCATTTGGACTCTCCTAGCTCCCTCTACCTATAGAAGAGCACCCCTCCCCGAAATTTCGGATCAATTCGCGGATGAAACCCTAATCCTCTTCCCCTCTCGCCCGCCGGACATGTCCGTCCCGGCCGGACGAGATCGCGCCGTTGCCCCGGGCGAATCCGAGATCCACACGTGGACGTCGCCATCCCACCGCCGTCGCGGCCCGCGGAGCCCATACGGGGCCCGCGCGGGCCCAGTTTCGCCGCCGCCGCACGGGAGCGCCCGACCGCGCCCGGCTCCCCTTCGCCTTGCCGGAGCATCGCCGGCCGCCTCGCTGACCACCCTCGCTAGTGAACCCCTAGGCAGGAGCTCCGCTGCCCCTCCTCTTCATCTCCCTGCCTCTCCCTAACCTCTCTCCTCTCCCCTGCAGCGATCCTCGCCGCCACCGCCACGGATCCGGCGGGATCTGGCCCCCACCACCCGGATCCTTCCATCCCCGATGGGATCCGCCTCCCTCCTCCGCCGGAGACCCGTTGCCGCCTCGCCGTTGACCTAGGGCGCCGCCGCCCTGTTCCTGTTCGTGCGCCAGGCGCGAGGAGGACGACGCCCTCGCTCGGGTGGGCTGCCTTGGCCTCCCAGGCCCAGCATCGTCGGCTTGCCTCCTCCTCCTTCACGGGCCGAAGCCCATGGGTGAGGCCACACCCCAGCGCCCCGCCTCTGTTTTTTTTCCTCCTGTTGGGCCAGCTTGATTCGGCCCGAGTCACTGTTTTTATTTCGCGAACGAATTTACTAATTTTCCAGAGAAAACCTGTTTTACAGAAAAGTCCCCCTAGTTCATGCATTTAATAACTCACTAACCGTGCATCAGATTAAAAAATTTTATATATGAAACTTGCTCAGAAATTTGTGTAGATTAATAATATTCAACTTTCATCTATGTTTGAAATGTTAAAAATGTTGTTTGCATTAATTTGCTCCTATGCCATGTTAAAATGATTTAATTCATAACTAAATAACTGTAACTCGGAATTTAATAATCTTTATATGTAAATGGGGTAGAAAAATGCCTAGTTTATCATGGTGACCTTATTTTGCATGTTTAACAACTCTAAAATTGTGTTTAGGGCAGATCAGTACCAAACCTTAAATTATGCATATGAGGATTTTCCGGAATTGTTGTTTGTTGTTCCGGCCTCATTTAAACTTGCCTAGATTAGATAGTTTCATCATGTTTCACCTCTTGCCATGTTAATCAACATTTAATATTGTTGGGGTACATAAACGAGAGAGAACTAAATAATTGTTGTGGTGTTTTGTCAATATGCATCCCGATGCATATTGAGCTCCACTTAATTTTTAGGATTGCTTGTGCATTTTGCCATGCCAGGCCTCATTAAACCGGACATGCATCATACTTGATTATGCATCATGCCATGATTATGTGGTGGCTGTTTACCATGTTGTTTGCTTCTTTCCGGTGTTGCTTCTTCGGGTTGGTTCCGATAACGTCGCGTTTGTGAGGAACCGTTCGTCTTCGTCCATTTGTCTTCTTCATGGACTCGTTCTTCTTCCTTGCGGGATCTCAGGCAAGATGATCATACCCTCGAAATCACTACTATCTTTGCTATGCTAGATGCTCGCTCTTTTGCTATGCCCATGCTACGATGCCTACCATTTGCTTGTCAGCCTCCCAAATTGCCATGTCAAACCTCTAACCCACCATGTCCTAGCAAACCGTTGATTGGCTATGTTACCGCTTTGCTCAGCCCCTCTTATAGCGTTGCTAGTTGCAGGTGAAGATTGGAGGTCGTTCCTTGTTGCAATATTTATTTACTTGTTGGGATATCACTATATATCTTATTTAATTAATGCATCTATATACTAGGTAAAGGGTGGAAGGCTCGGCCTTATGCCTGGTGTTTTGTTCCACTCTTGTCGCCTTAGTTTCTGTCATATCGGTGTTATGTTCCCGGATTTTGCGTTCCTTATGCGGTTGGGATATAATGGGAACCCCTTGACAGTTCGCCTTAAGTAAAGCTCTTCCAGCAATGCCCAACATTGGTTTTACCATTTGCACTAACAACCTACCACCTTCCCTTGGATTTTCGCGAGCCCGAGGGTCATCTTTAT
>NC_041392.1:488125434-488140706 GCF_002162155.2 Triticum dicoccoides | reverse complement strand
GCGGTTGGGCTATAATGGGAACCCCTTGACAGTTCGCCTTAAGTAAAGCTTTTCCAGCAATGCCCAACATTGGTTTTACCATTTGCCACCTAGCCTTTTTCCCTTGGGAGTCGCACATCCCGAGGGTCATCTTTATCTTAACCCCCCCGGGCCAGTGCTTGTCTAAGTGTTGGTCCGAACTAGAGTCCTGTGCAGCGCCCCCTCGGGGAAACTCGAGGTTTGGTTTTAGTTGTACGGAGCGCTCATCTGAGTGTGCCCTGAGAAAGAGATATGTGCAGCTCCTATCGGGATTTGTTGGCACATTCGGGCGGTGTTGCTGGTTTAGTTTTACCCTGTCGAAATGTCTTGTTGTACCGGGATACCGAGTCTGATCGGAATGTCTCGGGAGGAGGTCTATTCCTTCGTTGACCGTGAGAGCTTGTGATGGGCTAAGTTGGGACACCCCTGCAGGGATTTGAACTTTTGAAAGTCATGCCCGCGGTTATGGGCAGATGGGAATTTGTTAATGTCCGGTTGTAGATAACTTGAACCTTAATTAATTAAAATGAATCAACCGTGTGTGTTACCGTGATGGCCTCTTCTCGGCGGAGTCCGGGAAGTGGACACGGTGTTGGAGTAATGTTTGCGCAGGTTGCTCTCTAGTTTCTCGCTCGCGCTTTGCCTCCTCTTCTCGCTCTCTTTTGCGAATAAGTTAGCCACCATATATGCTAGTCGCTTGCTGTAGCTCCACATATATATTGCCTTACCCTTCCTATAAGCTTAAATTGTCTTGATCGCGAGGGTGCGAGATTGCTGAGTCCCTGTGGCTCACAGATACTATAACTCCAGATGCAGGTCCAGGTGATTCCGCTCCAGGTGACGAGTACGAGCTCAAGTGGGAGTTCGACGAGGACTCTCAGCGTTACTACGTTTCCTTTCCCGATGATCAGTAGTGGTGCCCAGTTGGGGCTGATTGGGACCGTGTCGCATGTTGGGTTCTCTTCTATTTTGGCACCGTAGTCGGGCCATGAGTGTTTTGGATGATGTAATGTTATTTATGTACTTGATTGACGTGGCGAGTGTAAGCCAACTATGTTCTCCCCTTTATTATTCATATTACATGGGGTGTTGTGAAGATTGCCTAACTTGCGACATATGCCTTCAATGCGATTATGTCTCTAAGTCGTGTCTCGACACGTGGGAGCTATAGTCGCATCGAGGGTGTTACAAGTTGGTAATCAGAGCCTTCCCCGACCTTAGGAGCCCCATTGCTTGATCGTTTTTAGCGGCCGAGTTGTGTCTAGAAAAAATGTTTTGAGTCAATTAGGAATTATATATCGGAGAGTTTAGGAATTCTTTTTACTTCCCAGTCCCTTCATCACTCTGGTAAGGCATCCTGACGTAGAGTTTTGACTCTTCTCTTCTCAAATTTCACTAAAAAAAATTAGGATCACGCGGGTATCTTGGAATCGTTCCGATGGTTTTATGACAAGAACATTGTCTTGGTGCCTCCTGTCAGGGGTTTTGTGGAAGTGTCCCGGGGAGTTGAGCTCTGAGGTGTTGTCATCATAATTTTATCGTTGCAATTCTGGAATACCTGAGTTTAGTACGCCGACATCGAAAATCTCTTTTATGCAGTTGTTGGTGAGATAACCTCGACGCCACCCAATACTGGGGCGGGAGTTCGGGAGTGTCACCATAACTTGTATAACGGATGCTTTTCGAAGGTTGAGGTAGATGATTTCCGAAGGTTTCTTGGTTATGTGTTGAAGGATGGATACAGCTGGATGTAGGATTTGCTAGTTTTGGGTGAGATATTATGCTTCCCCTGTATCCCCAACACCTGATTGCATAACCGGAAAGGTTCGGGAGTTTCAGAGGTGGGAATTCAAGTAGCTCTTAGGATATCTTTACGACAAATGTATGATATGAAATTGGGGTTCGACGTCTAGTGGTCCGCCTATTCACGGTCGGTTTTACAGTGGTCTCGTTGTGTCTTAAAAAGTCCTTGGCTATGCCGACTCGGGGACGCTTCGTATGTCATGTGCACTGCCTTGTACATGATGGTGCTGTACGATCGAGCCCGTGTAGGCCCCACCACGAAAATTTCGGACGAAATCTCTATCATATGTTTGTTCTGGCTTATTCTGCAAGCCAATCCTTTGTCTTTGTTTTGAGTTTTGGTGTTCGAGTTGCTTCGAAGTCAAATGTTGATTCCATACCTTCTCTAAGCGGTGTTCTCATACCGCGATGTGAACACTAATCCTTCTCGATCATCGAGATTGCCATGTCAATCCTTTTTTAACCGGTGTGCTTCTCTTCAAGTGGATCCGTTCATTTTCAACATTCACAAGATCATTTATCACTTCTTCTCAACGGTCGTTTGTTTCATCCATCTCCAAGTTGACTTTGTTTTTTTTCCCGCCCTCCCTCCCTTGTTTTTCTTTAAGGACTCAAATTTCTTGATCAAGTATCCTTTTATTCATGTGAAGTCTCTTCTTTCTTTTAAATCAATGTTCTTACTCGGTGATTCTCATGAAGATCCTAACGGAGCCTCAAGTTCATCATTCTTCATTCTTTTTCTTCTCCGGTGGAACCAATTCAAGCATTATTGATCATATCTTTCTCCTCATTTCAAATACCTTCTCATGCCGGTGCACCTCATATTCATTCACTTCTCGCTATTTAATTGTTCCGGAGTGCTCAAGATATCTCGAAGATTCGTGTTTCCACTCTGCATTCGTTCAAGCTCTTTCGATATTGGTATCTCATTCAAGTCATTTAATCTTACCGGTGCAATCTCTCTCTTTAAATCTCTTTCAACGGTGTTTCTCTTGAGTGGGCCCTAACCCACAAGTCTTTTCCCAGGATCTTACCTGACTCTTCTTATTTTCCCGGAGGTAAGCTCAATTTCATTTCGAAGTTTGACGTGAGAATGAATTATCATCAGTCATATGTATTTCTCCAAGATCTGTCGAATTCTTTGCATCGTTGGCTCAACCTCTTCGTTTTGATTCTTCCGGAGTGCCTAAATAAGTCTTGATGGTATTTCTCGTTGTCATTCTCAGTTGGAAGTCCGAAGAAGAGTTTCTTTTAAATCTTGCCCCATTCTCTGCCATCCTCCCATAATTGTTTCGGTTGTGAGAATTTCTTTTCACCCATCTGGAGTAATTCAGAGTATTTTCAGTTTGATTCTCCGGAGGCCATCATTTCGGGATTATTCATTCTAGCTTTCAGCTCCCGTTCTTCAATCTTACCGGTGCATCATCCAAGTATATTCTCTAATCAGCTTGTGATCTTTTGTTCTCGTGGATCTAATTTCCCTCAAGTATTTTCATTCATTCTCTAATCCTTTCCCGTGATTTATCCCTTTATTTCGTTCTTTGTCAATGCTTATGGTGGTTCATTCAAGATTGGTCTTCTTTATCAATTCATTCGTTCTTCCAAATTCCTACAGATGGTTCGTTGAAGACGTTCTCAAATTTATGATATATCTCTCTCAATCCTTTCTATGAGAATAAGTAATATGTCGAATCCATTGATTGTCATCAATTGAATTGGTGAAGGATAAGCATAATGTAATTCTTATTCTTGTTTCATCCAAGTGATTTAATTCCTTATTCTAGAGGTTCATCATAATTCTTGATTTTTTTTGTTCATCTTTCTTTCCCGGAGTTCCAACCTCTTTCAATTATTTTATCACGAAGTTCTCTATCTAAATCATTGCGAGGCTTCAATCTTATTCTTTCCATAAGTCAATTATTTTGGATCATTCTTTTATTACCGGAGTTCTTCATGAAGGTTCTACATGATTGGTTCATCAAGGATTTAATGCCTTCTCCAATTTTTCATCAAAATTCTCTTCTAAGAAGTTCTAGTTTTCTTCTTCTTGCTATCCGGAGTGCAATTCTTTCTTCCATATTATTGGAGGTGGTATTATGTCATTTTGATAATTTGAGTTCATGTTTTCATGATTCACATGTTGTCAAGTATGAGATATTTTAAATCCATCAATCTCGTCATTGGAGTTATCTTGTGTTATATTTCACCTAAAGCCATCCCTAAGGACTGTTGCTATCTATGGTGCTCATAAATGATCCAAGCTCTTCTTTATCCTCTCGGTAAAATAGTTTCTTGTCTCCTTGTTCTTATCAATCCAATTCTTCTTCCCGTGAGTGGCAGGTTGTCACCTCATAATTTGAGATGTATTCCATAAGACCATATCAACCTTATTCTTTTCGTTGGTGGTTTTTCCAACAACCCCGTTCAACCCTTCTCCTAAAGATGCCTTGTCAAACTCTTTTGTGGCATAAGTTGGCATTTTCTTCTCCATTCTCCTATTTCTATTATCTATCTTCTATTCTTTCGTTATGGAGGTATTGCGATGTTGTTATTTTCACCCATCATCTCGTTTTGTTAAAGATCATGTTCTTTTCATGCCTATCCATTTAACCGGAGAGTTGTGCCCTCTGCTCAGTTCTTTTCGTCTTATCAAGTCTTGTATCACTTTTCAACCGGAGTGCTGTCCGAGTTTGTTCTTCCTCGTTCCTCTTTCCTAACGGAGTGTTTTCAACTTCGTTCATCTCCGTTGCTTTCTTTCTGTCTTTTGTTCAACCTCGCAAGGTTCTTGGTTTCACTCGTTTGTCAAAGAAGCAATTTGTTTTACTCCTTCTCTTTCTAGTCTGTTTTCCCTCCGGTGCCATTCCAGATCTCGGGACGAGATCCTCTCGTAGTGGTGGAGTGTTGTAGCGCCCCGAGACCGATGTTCCAGGTGTCGTTCAGTTATTCGCTGTTGCTGCCTTGTCTTTGCTTGCGTGTCATGCATTGCATATCATGTCATCATGCGCATTTCATTTGCATACGTGTTCGTCTCATGCATCCGAGCATTTTCCCCGTTGTCCGTTTTGCAATCCGGCGTTCCGTTCTCCTCCGGTGGTCATTTCTACCTTTCTTTCGTGTGTGGGGATCAAACATTTCTGGATTGGACCGAGACTTGCCAAGCGGCCTTGGTTTACTACCGGTAGACCGCCTGTCAAGTTTCGTACCATTTGGACTTCGTTTGATACTCCAACGGTTAACCGAGGGACCAAGAAGGCCTCGTGTGTGTTGCAGCCCAACACCCTTCCATTTTGGCCCAAAACCCACCTAACTCTGCTCCATCATCTAGAGCGTTCGATCACGAGCGTGTGGCTGAAAACCGCACTTCATTTGGACTCTCCTAGCTCCCTCTACCTATAAAAGAGCACCCCTCCCCGAAATTTCGGATCAATTCGCGGATGAAACCCTAATCCTCTTCCCCTCTCGCCCGCCGGACATGTCCGTCCCGGCCGGACGAGATCGCGCCGCCGCCCCGGGCGAATCCGAGATCCACACGTGGACGTCGCCGTCCCACCGCCGCCGCGGCCCGTGGAGCCCATCCGGGGCCCGCGCGGGCCCAGTTTCGCCGCCGCCGCACGGGAGCGCCCGACCGCGCCCGGCTCCCCTTCGCCTTGCCGGAGCATCGCCGGCCGCCTCGCTGACCACCCTCGCCGGTGAACCCCCAGGCAGGAGCTCCGCCGCCCCTCCTCTTCATCTCCCAGCCTCTCCCTAACCTCTCTCCTCTCCCCTGCAGCGATCCTCGCCGCCACCGCCACGGATCCGGCGGGATCTGGCCCCCACCGCCCGGATCCTTCCATCCCCGATGGGATCCGCCTCCCTCCTCCGCCGGAGACCCGCTGCCGCCTCGCCGTTGACCTAGGGCGCCGCCGCCCTGTTCCTGTTCGTGCGCCAGGCGCGAGGAGGACGACGCCCTCGCTCGGGTGGGCCGCCTTGGCCTCCCAGGCCCAGCATCGTCGGCCTGCCTCCTCCTCCTTCACGGGCCGAAGCCCATGGGTGAGGCCACACCCCAGCGCCCCGCCTCTGTTTTTTTTCCTCTTGTTGGGCCAGCTTGATTCGGCCCGAGTCACTGTTTTTATTTCGCGAACGAATTTACTAATTTTCCAGAGAAAACCTGTTTTACAGAAAAGTCCCCCTGGTTCATGCTTTTAATAACTCACTAACCGTGCATCAGATTAAAATGTTTTATATATGAAACTTGCTCAGAAATTTGTGTAGATTAATAATATCCAACTTTCATCTATGTTTGAAATGTTAAAAATGCTGTTTGTATTAATTTTCTCCTATGCCATGTTAAAATGATTTAATTCATAACTAAATAACCGTAACTCGGAATTTAATAATCTTTATATGTAAATGGGGTAGAAAAATGCCTAGTTTATCATGGTGACCTTATTTTGCATGTTTAACAACTCTAAAATTGTGTTTAGGGCAGATCAGTACCAAACCTTAAATTATGCATATGAGGATTTTCCGGAATTGTTGTTTGTTGTTCCGGCCTCATTTAAACTTGCCTAAATTAGATAGTTTCATCATGTTTCACCTCTTGCCATGTTAATCAACATTTAATATTGTTGGGGTACATAAACGAGAGAGAACTAAATAATTGTTGTGGTGTTTTGTCAATATGCATCCCGATGCATATTGAGCTCCACTTAATTTGTAGGATTGCTTGTGCATTTTGTCATGCCATGCCTCATTAAACCGGACATGCATCATACTTGATTGTGCATCATGCCATGATTATGTGGTGGTTGTTTACCATGTTGTTTGCTTCTTTCCGGTGTTGCTTCTTCGGGTTGGTTCCGATAACGTCGCGTTTGTGAGGAATCGTTCGTCTTCGTCCGTTTGTCTTCTTCATGGACTCATTCTTCTTCCTTGCGGGATCTCACGCAAGATGATCATACCCTCGAAATCACTACTATCTTTGCTATGCTAGATGCTCGCTCTTTTGCTATGCCCATGCTACGATGCCTACCATTTGCTTGTCAGCCTCCCAAATTGCCATGTCAAACCTCTAACCCACCATGTCCTAGCAAACCGTTGATTGGCTATGTTACCGCTTTGGTCAGCCCTCTTATAGCGTTGCTAGTTGCAGGTGAAGATTGGAGGCCGTTCCTTGTTGGAATATTTATTTACTTGTTGGGATATCACTATATATCTTATTTAATTAATGCATCTATATACTTGGTAAAGGGTGGAAGGCTCGGCCTTATGCCTGGTGTTTTGTTCCACTCTTGCCGCCTTAGTTTCCGTCATATCGGTGTTATGTTCCCGGATTTTGTGTTCCTTACGCGGTTGGGCTATAATGGGAACTCCTTGACAGTTCGCCTTAAGTAAAGCTCTTCCAGCAATGCCCAACATTGGTTTTACCATTTGCACTAACAACCTACCACCTTCCCTTGGGTTTTCGCGAGCCCGAGGGTCATCTTTATTTTAACCCCCCCGGGCCAGTGCTCCTCTGAGTGTTGGTCCGAACTAGAGTCCTATGCAGCGCCCCCTCGGGGAAACTCGAGGTTTGGTTTTAGTTGTACGGAGCGCTCATCTGAGTGTGCCCTGAGAAAGAGATATGTGCAGCTCCTATCGGGATTTGTCGGCACATTCAGGCGGTGTTGCTGGTTTAGTTTTACCCTGTCGAAATGTCTTGTTGTACCGGGATACCGAGTCTGATCGGAATGTCTCGGGAGGAGGTCTATTCCTTCGTTGACCGTGAGAGCTTGTGATGGGCTAAGTTGGGACACCCTGCAGGGATTTGAACTTTCGAAAGCCGTGCCCGCGGTTATGGGCAGATGGGAATTTGTTAATGTCCGGTTGTAGATAACTTGAACCTTAATTAATTAAAATGAATCAACCGTGTGTGTTACCATGATGGCCTCTTCTCGACGGAGTCCGGGAAGTGGACACGGTGTTGGAGTAATGTTTACGCAGGTTGCTCTCTAGTTTCTCGCTCGCGCTTTGCCTCCTCTTCTAGCTCTCTTTTGCGAATAAGTTAGCCACCATATATGCTAGTCGCTTGCTGCAGCTCCACATATATATTGCCTTACCCTTCCTATAAGCTTAAATAGTCTTGATCGCGAGGGTGCGAGATTGCTGAGTCCCTGTGGCTCACAGATACTATAACTCCAGATGCAGGTCCAGGTGATTCCGCTCCAGGTGACGAGTACGAGCTCAAGTGGGAGTTCGACGAGGACTCTCAGCGTTACTACGTTTCCTTTCCCGATGATCAGTAGTGGTGCCCAGTTGGGGCTGATTGGGACCGTGTCGCATGTTGGGTTCTCTTCTATTTTGGCACCGTAGTCGGGCCATGAGTGTTTTGGATGATGTAATGTTATTTATGTACTTGATTGACGTGGCGAGTGTAAGCCAACTATGTTCTCCCCTTTATTATTCATATTACATGGGGTGTTGTGAAGATTGCCTAACTTGTGACATATGCCTTCAATGCGATTGTGTCTCTAAGCCGTGCCTCGACACGTGGGAGCTATAGTCGCATCGAGGGTGTTACACCAAGTCCTCTGGATCATGCTCGTTCCGAAAATCACGTTCCCGAAGGTTTCATTCCCTTTGGACTCCGTTTGATATTCTTTTTCTGCGAAACTCTGAAATAGACAAAAAACAGCAATTCTGGACTGAGCCTCCGGTTAATAGGTTAGTCCCAAAAATAATATAATAATGTATAATAAAGCCCAATAATGTCCAAAACAGGATATAATATAGCATGGAACAATCAAAAATTATAGATACGTTGGAGACGTATCACGGGGCCACCCAAGACCTGGCCAGAGGGGAGTTGGTCGGAGTGGCCGGGAGAGTGTCATCGCAGTTGATCGGTTTTGTCGGAATGTCGTTGGTCCACCCGAATGGGAGCGAGAGGCCATGGGTTCCGTGGTGTGGGTACAGTGTACTAACCTCTGGAGAGTGTATATTAAATCTATCGATAGTCGTGCCCGCGGATAAGGGCCCAGTTCGTGTCGGTCACACTATGGGTCAACAGTAATAATAATAACTTGCTTAATAACAACCCCGGTTCGATGATGAGATAAGTTGGTGATGTGATCCATGAATGATCACTGTTTGGTTACGAGGTAACCCGTTGAGCCCAGAGTGGTTCCGTTTGTGATCCGTGAATGATCATCGTTGGGTTACGACGTAACCCGTTGAGCCTAGAGTGGTTCCGTTTGTGATCCGTGAATGATCACCGTGGTATCGAGGATACCAAGTTGATAAGTATTCGTGATGTTGTGCGAGAATCGTGGGTAAAGATCAAGCTCCTTGTGATCATTTAATGATTATTACGGTATTGCTTATACCAAGCTTGATTTGATCCTGAGATGATCGTGTAATGTCTAAGGTGGGTAAGTGATGCATGTGATGGTTACGAGGTAACCCGAACAGAATAAGTGGTGCATGTAGTGTCATCATGTTGCATGCTAGTATCATCAGATTTATATGTTCATGCCATGCTCCTATTGTTCTAGTGATATTATGTTCATGTTGTTCATGCCATGTTATCTTGATGATCTCATGATAATTCCTGCTTAACCTGTAATTTTCATGCTGTTATTTGTCTTGAATGCTTCTGGTTATTATGAGCTTGCAAGTACATTCAATGTACTGACCTGGCGTGTCATGCCAGCTTGCAGGTCGTGCCTGGATTTCTTGCTTGTTTGGTGTTGTTCCTGTGTTCGCGAGTTAGGATAAACGTTCCAGCCAGAGTCCCTGCGGATTGGAGTCCATCGTCGCCATAGTTTGTTCCGCTGCCAATAGTTGTTTTGCTGCCTCGATTTGTTATGCTGCTTGTATAGAACAAGCGTGGTTGGTGTGGTGTCGCCGTGCCGATATTATTCATTGTAATATCGGAGACCTTGTATTCATATTCGTGTTGTGATAGAAAGCTGGTTTGTTCTATGCTAAGCACTGCCGTATTCCAGAAAACTTCACCTCAATCTTTGGGCTGGAATATGGGGCGTTTCGGTTTTTTGTGAGCCGGGGTGCCACAATGCTCTCTCTAACCAGGCTTGGATGGCTGCTCTGTACCACGTCAATTCGTTAACCTATGGATTAGGTTTCGTCAGGTTCAGTTGCCGACGGAACGCAAGGACACGGTCAATTGGAATCTATGTGCCTCCTAGGTTTACTCTGCCAAAATCTGCATATTTGAGCCAATTCCATGGATCATTCACCAGCACAAACTACTCTAAGGTTTGGCAGTCCAAGGTTGGCCCAAGTGCAGTTTCTTCGCTTTGTTATGCTTGGCCGGGAGAATTCTCACCGATGACAAGCTGGCCAAAAGAGGGCTGCCACACAATGATATATGTGTCCTCTGTGATCAGGAGAGGGGGACCTTGCATCTCCTCCTCAAATATTATCTCTTCGGATCCATCCGGTACCTGATTACCCAATGGCTGAACTCCAACACGTTGTGCGCCTCTGTTGATCAGACCGAGTCCTTATGCCATTGGTGGAACCTTTCTGGCCAACTGGACAACAAGACTATACCCGCTACCATATACAGCTGTTGGAACCTTTGGAAGGAGCGCAACTGCAGAGTTTTCGGGTCCTCGGATATTGATGGAAACAGCATTTTCCATCTCACAATGCAATGGATTTCATATTGTGAGAATGACCTCCACCTGAGCCGGATTAAGATTGTTCTTCTTTCTCATTGCTTTGGCTGAGGCAATTGCTTATTGCCTACAGCATTAACTTGTATCAGACGGTTTGTTATTTTATTCCCTCTTAATATATCGGCAGCAATCTGCCAAATCCTCAAAAAGAAGAATTTTTAGTGATCAAAGGATTTTGGGAAGAGCTAGAGATGCTGCAGGTGCGGCCAGACTGCCAGCTGATAACTCGCCTGTCGCTGGTGCTATGCTGGATCCTGCAATTAGGCTGCTCCTGAACTGAAGGCGATTCAGAAATTCCCTCAAGTCTGAGTAAAACTGAAAGCCCCGGGTCTCTATTCCGAAGTAACATTTCACTCACATGGCACTCCCAGATCCCTGTTCTGAACTCTGTATCCAGCCAAAAATATAAGCAAGCAGGGTGCTTTGACATATTCTACCAATGAACATCAGGGCAAGTCTACTACTGTAGGTTCTAAATAATAAAGTTCAGTCTGGCCTTTTCTACACAGGTCAACTAAGTAGCTGCAAAGTAAACATTGACTGATACAGCTTTGGTTATCTTGACATCAGATATCAGTGATATGCAAAATTGCAGAACCCTGAAGCAGAGGATGCCAAAAAGTTGGTACTTGCCGCCCCATATACCATGGAGGCCTTAGACTAGGCCAGGACAATTGTTGCAACTTGTCGCAAAATATCCTATCAGGGCCACTCACAGCACTGAAATTTTCAGCCGAAACAGCCTAGGTACTACTTGGCATAAGGTTGTATTGTTATTTCAGTAATGATGGGTAACTATTCTTGATCTCAACTTTGTACTAGCTTTAATACAAAGTTGTACTAAAGCTGAGACATTTATTTTGGGAGAGGTAGTTTCACACATATTGCAAATGAAATGCAGTGGCAGAAAGATTCAGTCATTCATCAACCACCACATCAACCCTGCTTTCCTTCCATTCCATAACAATGATAAACAGACTGCAACCAGCCACAACATTCACTACTGCTGCTACTAGAGTTTAGGCCAAGATTCAGGTTGCCCAGGACAGATAGGTAGAACACCTGCCATTTACAAAACAGAAACTAGCACCCTTCTTCAGTCCCGTCTAGATGTCATCATCCAGCTCGTTCTTCTCCTCTTCCTCCTCCTCGTCCTCTGGGGCATCTTCTGGCTTATCCACCTCCTGTTCCGCATCCTCCACCTCTTCTGCGTCAGCATCTGCCTTCTCCTCATCTCCCACATTGTTCTCCTGCATCAACATCAAACACAAACGAACAGTCAAGCCAAGACTCACCAATAGCAATGTCAAAGCAATTCAGAAGAATTGATTGATTTATCTAGTATGGAACCCAGGGAATTACCGCGCTGCCCTCGCCATTGGCAAACTGGGCCTTGAGCTCCTTGGCCTGGTCATTGTAGGGCTTCTTCTCCTCTTCAGTCATGGATTTCCACTTCTCCCCTGCTGCCTTGCCAACCTGCATTTCACCACCAGACACACGCACGGAGTCAGAGACACAACACAGCACACAAACAAACCATTCATAAAGTAGGGATGAACAGGACGTACGGCGGCAACACCCTTCTCATCGGGGTGGGAGGCCTTGAACTCCACCCTGAAGTCCTTCCTGCGACGCAAATCGAATCAGGTCTTGTCAGGTCACAAACAACAAAGATTTCGGACCAATTGACATGGCACGACAAGGAGAAATGAAGGGAGGATTACATGAAGAGGAAGAAGGCAGTTGGTGGGCGCTTTGCCTTTAGCTTCTTGGCACCATCTCCGTCTGCCTTGCTCTTCTTCTTCCCCTTGCCTCCGGCGGCAGCGGAGGGCGCCTTCCTCTTCTTCTCCTGGATCTCCACGGCCTTCTCCACCACCTGCGACTCTGAAATCAAAAACGAGAGTAGTGGGGTTAGCGCGGCAGTACGCAGACCCGGCCTAGATGTGTCAAAGAGGGGAGGAACCGAAACGCACCGAGGCTGAGGCGTATCTTGGAGTCGAGGCTGCAGCTGTGCAGGTCGATGAGGACGATGGCTACGTCCTTGTTGCACGCCTCGCTGAAACCAACCAAACAAACCAGTCATTCACTCAATCACTCATCGGAGAAGCATCGGAGAAGGAGAAGGGAGGGGGAACGGAAGTTACCAGCGGGTGAAGGCGCTCCCGTCGCGCGCGCGCTTGAGGACGGTGGCCTCGACGCGCTTGCGGGAGCGGGGGGCGTTGCCGGCGGTGGCCATGGAACTGGACGGATCTGGCTGGATCTCTCTTGCTGCGGGGGAGGAGTGGAGAGGAAGGGAGGTGATTGGATCTTGATTCCTTGCTGCTGTGGGCAATGGCGATTTGGGGGAAATAAATAGCAGTGGCAGCGCGGCGGGCGGGGCGGGGCGAGGCGCGAATGAGGAGGGGGGAACGAAACGATTTGGGATTTTTGGCTCCGCGGCGCGGCGGCGGGGGATACGGGGAATTTGGCTGGAACGGTTGGCGGGAACGCCGGGAAGGCCAGGCGGCAGGCGATCTCGTCCTGGATGGTTGCGGGTGCGGGAGTGGACGGTCGAGACCTGGTTCGCTCGTTCCCGCCGCGGCAGTCGAGTTTGGGTTTGGTTTCGGCAGCAGCCGCCCAGGCAGTGGCGCCTGTTTCGGCACCAGGCTCTTGATTTTGTTGATGGGGTGCGATGCTACTCGCTAGACATGAAAATTGGATTCCCTTTCGGTTTGGACACTACCATGTGTTGATCGACCGATGCCAGCCAACAATCGGTCGCCTCCCGAGCCGTTCGATCAGGCTGCCAGCAGCCATACCATAGCTCGTTTCCCCACCTTTGTTAGATGTCCCACACTGCTCTACGTCGTCCCATCTTACGCAGCGCTTGCACAACATGTGGGTGGGGGCACTACATTCCCTGGTCCACTGGCCGCCTGCGTCGCTCACAACACCACAGGTGAGCTGGCGGTACTTGCAAGCTCCCACCTCATGTAGTCATCGTGCACACAATGTCGCTCGGTTGCCGTCGCAACTCGTAACACTTGTGATCATTGTCGTCGCTCCCTCACACCAGTGCTCCGTCCTCCTTGACTCATGCATGGCCGCTCTAGCTTCCAGCACCGCTCGATGCCATTCGCAACACATGGGTCACCGCTCGTAGTGCTAGTGGTCGTCATTTGCAGGCCTCCCTACATCGAAACGCTCTGATTTTTGCTCCTTTCTTATTATTATTATTTTCCCTGAATTTGGCTCTCGTCTTTTTCTTCGGTGATCATTGGATTTTCATTTCATCTTTGTTAGATGTTGCTAGTCTAGTGGCGATCCTTCTCCTATACCATTGAGATATTCTTCACAAGATCCTTGCCACCAAAAAAATTCTCCATATTGATTTTTGCCTCTCAAACCCTATTTCCAACTATTGAGGAATTAAGCCAATACAAAGGAACCTCAATTTACTTTAGTTGGCAAATTCTACTAAAATTCCCCGTGACTTTCATAACCCTGCAAGCTCTAGGTATGCAAAAAGAATTGTATGTCATGTGCAATATTTTTCTTTTTTTTTCTTTTACTACCATATGAGGAATTAAATCCTCGAAAATGCTTATAGATCTCCAAATATTATGAAAATATTTGGAGATGGTCATTGCACATATATTCACGTCTAGTATCAATCTTGGACCAATTTGATCAATTTAACCCCATCTTTCCTTCGCAAATTCAATGTTCCATTTTTTGGCCCTTTTCCAAAGGAACTACCATATAATTTGTGTAGCTTAATATAGCTATTAGAAGCTCAAGATCCATCAAAACATGAGGCCGCCAAGTTCAACTTTTGAGTGTAGGTTCCAACTCAAGAATTCCCCCAATTTGAAGCCTTGTGAAGGAAGTATTATATAGACTTATCCATTTGATCTAGATTATATGCCTTTCACTAGAGGCTAACGTGCGCTTCGCCGCGCCGTTCTTCACTCATGGGATCAAGTTTGTGACGCCCGGATAATTAAGCTACAGTGAACCTCCACTAAGGATGCCATGTCATCATGATTACTAATTGTTAAACTCGCGTTGGTTCGATTCCGGTCCAAATTCAAATTTAAAATAAAGTCAAACAATAAAAGTTTTCAAATGTCAAAACTAAAATGTGCTAAATGTGACAACTAATCCATAGGTAATATTTTTGGAGAAACCACATTTCTATAAGATGTTTAAATGCTTTAAAATAAATAAATAAAACAGCAAAGGCAATTATTCAAATACCTTTTATAGTTAGTAAAATGTTAAACTACTCCCTCTGTCACGGTTTAGAAGGCACAGTTAAATTTGCGTGCGTTTCCACAATAGACAAGGTTTATGGTGCATTGCATTTATTTCTAGTAGCTAATTAGTACTCCGATATACTATTTCTATATGCATGCGTAGTGTGAATGCTATTTTTTAGCCTATCCCACAACCAATAGATAATCACCTAGGTTCCAGAGAATTTCCAAGCGCACCTTCTAAACCGTGACGGAGGGAGTAAATTATTTGAGGATTAAACTTTTTGTGGCACTGGTATGATCAGAAGCATTAATTCAGGTGCCAATAATATATTCTACAAAACTAAAACAAAAATGGAAAACAAATTAAAATAGAAAAGAAAATAGGTAAACTGGAAAAAAAAGAAGGAAACCTAATCTACTGGGCACTGTGGCTCATTAGGCAAAATGACCCAGCCCAGCCCAGCCTCTCCTTCCTCCAGTTCACAGGAGGGCATGGCGCTCATCCACCGGCGCCATAGCCGGCGATGTGCACGCGTCGGCGATCCCTTGG
>NC_041392.1:488009033-488125110 GCF_002162155.2 Triticum dicoccoides | reverse complement strand
ATCGACGCCATGGTTCTCCTCGTCCGCATGCTCTCTGTCATCCCCGCGGGCTGGGACCTGTCCAGCAGTGCCTTCGCTGACCGCCGCGTCGACTACGCCGCCGGATCGAGGCCGACAAGCCACCACATCGGCACACACATCATCAACCCCGTCGGCCTCCGCCTCGGTCGCCTCGTCGATCCGCCACCCCCTGTCCACCCCGGCTCCCCTGAGCTCCCCTCTGACCTCCACTGTGAGCTCGTGCACCTCCCCTCTCTTCATGTTGTTCGCGTGCGACCCCATAGCATCGATCCCCTCCACGGCCATGCTCATCATCGTCGTTTACCTCACCACCGCGGCCACCGCACGTGAAGCTCGCGTCTGAGCCCCACGCCCCAAGAGACCAACGCCGCCCCCAGCGCCGCCTACCGTGCTCCATCGCCTCGGGTTCACTCCTGCCCGAGCTTCCGCCGTCGCAGACCGCCCGCACCGTCAGCTGACGCTGCCCGCTGCCCTTGCCGCGGCTTCGCCTGGCCTCCGCTCCCTCCGCCTCCGGCCGCTCGTGCCGCCCGCGTTGTGCCTGCTACTGCTACGACATCTACGGTTGCCGTCGTCCGCCTACGCCGTTGCCGGCCTCGCTCGCCTGTTGCGTCGTGGCCCGCCGCTGCCGCAGTCGCCCATCGCCCCGCTGTGCGCGCCCGCCGCCTCCCGCTTCGCCCAGTGCCTCCCCACCTGGCCCGCTCGCGTGTGGACGCGCGTGCCCACGTCGCTGGTAGCTCCCCCGCCTGCGTCCGCGCGCGCCGCCTTTCCCTGCTGCCTCCGCCGCCTGCCCGCGCGACACGCCGCTCGCGCCGCCCGCCCGCACCGGCCACCGCTCGCCGGGCCACGCCCCTCGCCCCGCGTCACCCGCTGGCCCCCGCGCCGGCGCCCCGTCGGCCTAGTCCGCCCGGGCACTCACGCCCGGTGCCCATGCCCGCGCCCAATCCCCGTTTGTGGCCTGGGCCTATGACAACGGGCCCCACTCCCCTTTTCCAAAAAAAGGAAATAATGAAATCAATTATTTGATTAATTAACCAATTAATTAGCTTAATTAACTTTGTTTTGTTTACCTAATTAACTTGATTAGTTAATTAAAATTGTTAGTTAGTTACTAGTCAATGACAGACGGGCCCCACTGCCCGGTTTGACCAGTCAACGGTTAGTGTTGACCGTTGACGTCACGATGAGATCATGTTGATGCAATAACTCCGTTTTAGCTCTAATAATAAATTCGGAAATTGTTTAAATCTTTGAAAAATCATAGAAAATAATCCGTAACTTGGATGAAAAAGTTTTATACATGAAAGTTGCTCAGAACGACGAGACGAATCCGGATGCGCAGCCCGTTCGTCCGCCACGCATCCCTAGCATAGAGAACACAAAACTTTCCCCCTTCGATTCATTTGTCCGAAAACACGAAACACCGGGGATATTTTCCCGGATGTTTCCCCCCTTCACCGGTATCACCTCATACTGTGTTAGGTCACCCCTAGCACCGCGCATTGTCATGTTATGCTTTGTGTTGCTTTGTTTGCTCTATTATTTATCGTGTTCCCCCTCCGTTACTTCTTTCCGGTAGACCCCGAGGCCGCTGACGGTACCCCCGATCGACTACGATGTTGACGACCCCTCCTTGCCAGAGCAACCAGGCAAGCCCCCCCCCCTTGATCACCAGATATCGCCTACTTTTATCTATATTGCTTGCGTTAGAGTAGTGTAGCATGTTACTGCTTTCCGTTAATCCTATTCTGTGCATAGACTGTCATTGTTGCTACAACTGTTGATACCTTACCTGCAATCCTAAATGCTTAGTATAGGATGCTAGATTATCATCAGTTGCCCTACATTCTTGTTAGACTGTCATGCTATACTATCAGGCCGTGATCACGTCGGATGTTGATCATGGGTATATACTATACATACATACTATACATGTTGTGACTAAAGTCGGGTCGGCTCGTTGAGTACCCGCAAGTGATTCTGACTTTGGCGGCTGAAGGGGCAGGTGGTTCCACCCAGGTAGTGGTGGGCCTGGGTTCCCGACGGCCCCCGACTGTTACTTTGTGGCGAAGCAACAGGACAGGCGGAGACCGCCTAGGTAAGAGGTGGGCCTAGCCCTGGTCAGCGTTCGCGGTTACTTCAAATTAACACGCTTAACGAGATCTGGGTATTTGGTCTGAGTCTGGCTACTGGCCTATACACACTAACCAACTACGCGGGAACAGTTATGGGCACTCGACGTCGTGGTATCAACCGAAGCCTTCGTGACGTCAGCGACTGAGCGGCGCGCACTGGGTTGGACCGCATAACGCAACTTCCTTTGTAATGGAGGTTGCTAGGTCTGCTCTCCGGCCGCCCTCGCAATGTGCAGGTGTGCAATGGGCGATGGGCCCAGACCCCTGCACGCATAGGAGTTAGACCGGCGTGCTGACCTCTCTGTTGTTCCTAGGTAGGGCTGCGACGTGTTGATCTTCCGAGGCCGGGCATGACCTAGGAAAGTGTGTCCGGACAAAGGGGATCGAGCGTGTTGGGAAATGTGGTGCACCCCTGTAGGGAAGTTAATCTATTTGAATAGTCGTGATCTTCGGTAACAGGACGACTTGGAGTTGTACCTTGACCTTATGACAACTAGAACCGGATACTTAATAAAACACATCCTTCCAAGTGCCAGATACAACTGGTGGTCGCTCTCTCACAGGGTGACGAGGGGAGGATCACCGGGTAGGATTATGCTATGCGATGATACTTGGTGAACTTACCATCTACTCTCTTCTTCTACTGCAAGATGGAGGTTACTAGAAGTGTAGTCTTCGATAGGACTAGCTATTCCCCCTCTTATTCTGGCATTCTGCAGTTATGTCCACATATGTTACCCCTTTTCCATTTGATACGAATGCATACATATGTAGTGTAGCTCCTTGCTTGCGAGTACTTTGGATGAGTACTCACGGTTGCTTTGCTCCCCCTTTTCCCCCCTTCCTATACCCGATTCCTGCGACCAGACGTTGGAGTCCAGGAGCCAGGCGCCACTGTCGATGACGACTGCTACTACTCGGGAGGAGCCTACTACTACGTGCAGGCCGCTGACGACGACCAGGAGTAGTTTAGGAGGATCCCAGGCAGGAGGCATGCGCCTCTTTTGATATGTATCCCAGTTTGTGCTAGCCTTTTTTAGGTTAACGACAGTGGGAGAGGCTCCCACTGACTTTGTATTAATCACAAGAGAACAATTACATCAGTGTTACAGATGGGTTTTTAGTGGCCCCCCGGCCAAACTCAAAAGAAGCAAAGCCAGGCAAGTGTTACAAAAGAAGTTACAAGCTTTGTACGTAAGAGTTTAGGTAGGGATGGAGGTCCTCTCTACAGTTATGCAATAAAAGACTCAGCAAATTTTTGAATCTAGCAAGCCATGAGTCAAATGAATGGTGGATCCCTCTGAAGTAGACATTATTCCTCTCCATCCACAGACTCCAGGCTGCCATAAAAAATATGTCCATAAACAAAGGTTGACGCCAGTTTTCTTTGCCTCCATGGATCAAGGAGATTCTGTCTCCCATCCCTGGCCAAAGCATGCCAACTTTGGCCCAGCAGAGCCGACTAAATGGGCAGGCAAAGAACAGGTGCTCAACCGTTTCCTCAGGTGGGTTTTGACAAAGCATGCAGGTATAAACGTTGTTAGCCACACTATAGTGTCTATGTTTCAGCATGTTTCTTGTGTTCAGGCGATCAACCAGCAACAGCCATCCGAACATTTTGAATTTGATTGGGCATTTAGATTTCCAAAGCCAGAGAAAGGCTTTGTCCGCGACAACCTCTCTGAAACAGTGGTCATAAAATTTCTTCGAGGAGTAGGTTCCACTGAGGGTGCACTCCCAGGTATCATACTGATCAGTATCCAAGCTTGTTTGTGCTAGCCTTCCTAAGGCAAACTTGTTTAACTTATGTCTGTACTCAGATATTGTTGCTTCCGCTGACTCGTCTATGATCGAGCTCTTGTATTCGAGCCCTCGAGCCCCTGGCTTGTAATATGATGCTTGTATGACTTATTTTATTTGTAGAGTTGTGTTGTGATATCTTCCCGTGAGACCCTGATCTTGATCGTACATGTTTGCGTGCATGATTAGTGTACGATTGAATCGGGGGCGTCACAAGTTGGTATCAGAGCCAACTGCCTATAGGAATCCCCCTTCCACACTCCTTGGCCGAAGTTGAGTCTAGTCGATGAAAATTGTTTTACTAACTTGGCTATGCGGCCCATGGGCCCACGTCACCATTGGGTGGTATTAGGATCTTTTATTCCCCGTCTATACTCTGGGACTCTGATCTCTCTTCTATTCGGGTTTAATGAATTTTGCTAAATCTAACATTAGGATCTCGTGATCACTTTCACCCGGAGAACACCTTATTACCGATGATCGTCTGCTGCACCAGAAGATTCCGAGGTTACTCTTCGATGTTCTCCCGAGATACTTGTACCCACCGCCTTTGCAAATTCCATACCAGTGTTATTTCCTTATTGATAACTGCATACACCTGCCATTCTTACATTCAATCCCATTGATCTTGTTATTACAAGATGCCCCGAACTGCTCTTTGTTGTTCCGAGAATCCTTTGAGCTTACTGCCTTGCAGTTCTTGCCACATGAATACCCCTACGGATAATTTTGTGCAACCTATCGAGTATCGACTCATCCTCAGTTGATTCATGTACTTCCCAAAAGTCTTCGTAATACCATTTGTTCTTCTGAAAATCCTCAACAACCTATTGTTGTTGAATTTCTTGCTTGTGTCATGCATTGGAGAAGTGGGAGTCGACCTTGAACTTGTGTTCATGCCCATGGAAGCGATGTAGATCTTATCATTAAAGCTTCTCTTAAATTAATTATTCTCCTGGTATAAGTTCATCTTATATCTGGAATCTACCTTTTGCAATCGTGGTTCCGACCATGTACTCCTTTAAATACCATTTCTTGTGCAAGTTTAAGCACTTGCCTTCCGTGGAGCACTACCCCAGTCCGACCTCTACTTTGATCTGTCATTGAGTAGTACCCCCTGGTACCTTCTTATGAGCTCTTCATCAAGTACTACATTCGCACTGATTCCAATTTTTGATGAGCTCCAAGTTGTTAAACACTCAAAGACATCGATACCTGAATCGAGTCCGCGCCGCGATTAAACGACTCTTTGTAACCTTCATTACTTACGAGTTTGAACTCGATCACGTCATTCCTAGCCTGCTCGGCTATATCATTATTGTGCTAAATTTTATTGTGCTACCTGGTCCTTCTTCCTGGAGCACAATTTTCGAAGATGAGCTAAGCTTACGTCAATTTTCCTCGTCATATCATTTCGCCTTGAACATCAAGCTTGATTTCGATTTTGTGTCGTACCCTTGGTTCCAATAACCTTTCGCTTCATCATTCCTTTGACTTGATGTCATTGCCAATTGATTACATCTTCATGAAATCTCTCGACAATGTGTCGTGATCATCATCAGCATTCTGAGCTCTTCCAGGATATCAATTGAATTCATGATGAGAAATACCATCCTTCCCCTTGATGATCTGTGTTGTCATCGACCACTTTATTGCCTCCCCTCCAACACAAACTTGTTCGTGTTCTGTGTTATACCTTGAGTTCCTTGCTATCCAGCATTTGTTCTTCTTTACCTTGGAGTATTACCATATTTTATGTCAAGAATGTCGTGCGGGTTACTCCACCTCTTAAGATTTCTTGGTATAGTGATACTTCTCACCATCACCATTCTTTCTTGGTCCCCGTGTCTTTTCTAACCGGAATACCGAAAAATGGACTGTGGTGTGTAAAATTCAAAACTTCTAGCAATCCTATTGCTTAGAAGTTAATGGTCGATATTTCATTCTTAGACCATTGGTTATCAAATCACCATTCTATCATTTATCATGCTACCTAAGCCCATATTTCGGGTGCACCTTTCAACCAATGTTTAATTCTGTGTGTTTTCCTCGAGCATACTTGATACGTCTCCGTCGTATCTACTTTTCCAAACACTTTTGCCCTTGTTTTGGACTCTAACTTGTATGATTTGAATGGAACTAACCCGGACTGACGCTGTTTTCAGCAGAATTACCATGGTGTTGTTTTATGTGCAGAAAACAAATATTCTCGGAATGACCTGAAACTCCACGGAACATCTTAGAAAAAATAAAAAAAATCCTCGCCAAAGATGAAGACCAGGGGGCCCACACCCTTCTCACGAGGGTGGGGGGCCCCCCCTAGGGCGCGCCACCCTACCTCGTGGGCCCCCTAGATGCCCTCCGACGCCAACTCCAACTCTATATATTTGCTTTCGGAGAGAAAAAAATCAGAGAGAAGAAATCATCGCGTTTTACGATACAGAGCCGCCGCCAAGCCCTAAAACCTCTCGGGAGGGCTGATCTGGAGTCCGTTCGGGGCTCCGGAGAGGGGGATTCGTCGTCGTCGTCATCTCAACCATCCTCCATCACCAATTTCATAACGCTCACCGCCGTGCGTGAGTAATTCCATCATAGGCTTGCTGGATGGTGATGGGTTGGATGAGATTTATCATGTAATCGAGTTAGTTTTGTTAGGGTTTGATCCCTAGTATCCACTATGTTCTGAGATTGATGTTGCTATGACTTTGCTATGCTTAATGCTTGTCACTAGGGCCCGAGTGCCATGATTTCAGATCTGAACCTATTATGTTTTCATGAATATATGTGAGTTCTTGATCCTATCTTGCAAGTCTATAGTCACCTACTATGTGTTATGATCCGGCAACCCCGAAGTGACAATAATCGGGACCACTCCCGGTGATGACCATAGTTTGAGGAGTTCATGTATTCACTATGTGCTAATGCTTTGTTCCGGTTCTCTATTAAAAGGAGGCCTTAATATCCCTTAGTTTCCAATAGGACCCCGCTGCCACGGGAGGGTAGGACAAAAGATGTCATGCAAGTTCTTTTCCATAAGCACGTATGACTATATACAGAATACATGCCTACATTACATTGATGAATTGGAGCTAGTTCTATGTCACCCTATGTTATGACTGTTACATGATGAACCGCATCCGACATAATTATCCATCGCTGATCCGGTGCCTACGAGTTTTCCATATACTGGTTTACGCTTATTTACTTTCCCGCTGCTGTTGTTACAATCACTACAAAATACCAAAAACATTACTTTTGTTGTCTTTACTTTTGTTGCTGCTACTACCACTATCATATTACTTTGCTACTAAACACTTTGCTGCAGATACTAAGGTTCCAGGTGTGGTTGAATTGACAACTCAGCTGCTAATACTTGAGAATATTCTTTGGCTCCCCTTGTGTCGAATCAATAAATTTGGGTTGAATACTCTACCCTCGAAAGCTGTTGCGGTCCCCTATACTTGTGGGTTATCAAGACTAATTTCTAGCGCCGTTGCCGGGGAGCATAGCTCTATTCCTTGAGTCACTTGGGATTTATATCTGCTTATCACTATGAAGAACTTGAGAGATCCAAAAACCAAGATATATCCCTCAACTACGAGGGGAGGTAAGGAACTGCCATCTAGCTCTGCACTTGATTCGCCTTCTGTTATGAGTAAGTTAGCGACACCTACACCTGCTTCTGCTATTCGTTCTGATATGTTGCATGTTATTGATGATGCCACTTCTACTATGCATGATACTTATGATGAAACTGCTTCTATGCCTGATACTACTATGCCCCTTGGTGAATTTCTTGATGAACAAATTGCTAGGGCTAGAGAAAAAGAAATTATTGAATCTGAATATGATGATGATAGTGATGATGAAAATATGCATGTTATTCCTGAGGGTTATCTTTTTGATATGGAATCTTCTGCCGCTATTTTAGCTTGCAAACATAGATATGAGCTTAAGAGGTTATTAATTAAATGGAACAAAGAATCACTTAGAGATAAAATGAAACCCGACCCTGCTTTTGCTACTTCACCTATATGTGTTCCTGATAAGGATTATGAATTCTCTGTTGATCCTGATATAATTACTTTGGTTGAATCTGATCCGTTTTATGGCTATGAATTTGAAACTGTTGTGGCACATCTTACTAAGTTAAATGATATAGTTGCCCTGTTCACTAATGATGAGAGATCGCGTTACTTTTATATACTCAAAATATTTCCGTTCTCATTAAAGGGTGATGCTAAGATATGGTTTAATTCTCTTGATCCTGGTTGTGTGTGTAGTCCCCAGGATATGATTTATTACTTCTCTGCTAAATATTTCCCTGCTCATAAGAAACACGTTGCTTTGAGGGAAATATACAACTTCGTGCAAATTAAAGAAGAGAGTCTCCCACAAGCTTGGGGGAGGCTTCTCAAGTTACTTAATGCTTTGCCTGATCATCCTCTTAAGAAATCTGAAATACTTAATATCTTTTATAATGGACTAACCAATGCTTCCAGAGATTACCTAGATAGTTGTGCTGGTTCTCTTTTCAGGGAAAGAACACCGGATGAAGCTGAAATTCTATTGAATAATATGTTGACAAATGAAAATAATTGGGCACCTCTTGAGCCAGCTCCTGAGCCAACTCCTGCTCCAATTACTGAGCCTATTCTTAAACCAACTCTGAAGAAGAGAGGTGTTCTATTTCTCAGTCCCGAAGATATGCAAGAGGCAAAGAAATCTATGAAAGAAAAAGGTATTAAAGCTGAAGACGTTAAGAATTTACCTCCTATTGAAGAAATACATGGTCTTAATTCACCGCCTGTTGAAGAAACATATGATCTTAATTCTTTATTTACTGAAGAACCTCCTGATCCCGATATCCCGACACAGGTAGTAAAGGTAAATTCTCTCTATAGATATGATAAAGCTGAAGTCCCTCCCACTAAAATTGCTAGTCAGTGCTTGGATGAGTTTGATAACTTTATGTTTAAGCAAGACGACTTCAATGCTTATTTTGGTAGACAATTAAAAGAAAATGCTTATATGATTAGATGCTTGGGTGATTATATGGCTGATATTAAAGGTGAACTTAAACTTGTTAGCAAACATGCTTCTATGGTTACCACTCAAGTAGAACAAGTACTTAAGGCTCAAAAAGAAGTGCTTGATGAAATGAATAGTAAGAAAAATGATTATGCTG
The DNA here is from genome assembly GCF_002162155.2 of Triticum dicoccoides. Taxonomy (NCBI): domain Eukaryota; kingdom Viridiplantae; phylum Streptophyta; class Magnoliopsida; order Poales; family Poaceae; genus Triticum; species Triticum dicoccoides. Next base: position 488,115,969 of record NC_041392.1, on the reverse strand, counting down.
TTAGAGTGGCTACTAGAACCGGTAGAATGACTCAGGAACCTTTGTATCCTGAAGGCCACCCTAAGAGAATCGAGCAAGATTCTCAAAGAAATAATATTGATGTTCCTAGTTCTTTTAAAAAGAAGAAGAAGAAAATGATAGAACTGTGCAAATTTCTAGTGAACCTATTGCTGAACCACCTGATAATCCAAATGATATATCTATGTCTGATGCTGAAACACAATCTGGTAATGAACATGAACCTAGTAAAAATATTAATGATGATGTTCAACCTAGTAATGATAATGATGTAGAAATTGAACCTGCTGTTGATCTTGATAACCCACAATCAAAGAATCAATGTTATGATAAAAGAGACTTTGTTGCTAGGAAACATGGTAAAGAAAGGGAACCTTGGGTTCAGAAACCCATGCCTTTTCCTCCGAAACCATCCAAGAAAAAGGATAATGAGGATTTTGAGCGCTTTGCTGAAATGATTAGGCCTATCTTTTTGCGTATGCGATTAACTGATGTGCTCAAAACAAATCCTTATGCTAAATATATGAAGGATATCATTACTAATAAAAGAAAGATACCGGAAGCTGAAATTTCCATCATGCTTGCTAATTATACTTTCAAGGGTGGAATACCAAAGAAACTTGGAGACCCCGGAGTACCTACTATACCTTGCTCCATTAAAAGAAATTATATTAAAACTGCTTTATGTGATCTTGGAGCCGGTGTTAGTGTTATGCCTCTCTCTTTATATCATAGACTTGACTTGAATAAGCTGACACCTACTGAAATATCTTTGCAAATGGCTGATAAATCAACTGCTATACCTGTCGGTATCTGTGAGGATGTGCCTGTTGTGGTTGCAAAAGTTACTATTTTAATGGACTTTGTTATTCTTGATATTCCCGAGGATGATAGTATGTCTATTATTCTTGGAAGACCTTTTCTTAATACTGCAGGGGCTGTTATTGATTGCAACAAAGGCAATGTCACTTTTCATGTTAATGGTAATGAGTATATGGTACACTTTCCGAGGAAACAACCTCAAGTTCATAGTATCAACTCTATTGGAAAAATTACATCGATTATATTTGGAGGTTTTGAATTTCCTCTTCCTACTGTCAAGAAGAAATATGATATTCTTATTATTGGGGACGTGCATATCCCCGTTGAGGTAACTTAGTGTTATTCGAAATTTCTCCGGTTTCATGATTATCGGAATGAGTTTGTTAACAAGACTTGATCAACCTTGTTAGTGGATTCTTTTTGATGAGCATGAGATGGATGAAACTAGAAGCACAAACTTATGTACCTCACTTTTACTTTCTGTTATTTATGTTAAATAAAGTAAAAATAGTATTTTCAGTCTGTTTCCTGGCTTATTCGTGCAATATAAAAATATCCCGAAAATAAAAGTCCTCAAAATGCCATGCCAATTTAATATGATTTTTCGGGAATATTTGAGGATTTACTATGCAAAAATTACCACGGGAGGAGCTGCCACCTGGCCACGAGGGTGGTGGGCGCGCCCCCCTAGGGTGCGCCCCCTGCCTCGTGGGTCCGCGATGGCCCTCCTCCACTTATCCCAGCACCCATCTTCTTCCTCTGTCTCACACAAACCTGAAAAACCAACTCAAGCACGAGTTCTAGCCACTTTTGCTGTGATTTTCGATCTCCTTGCTCAAAGCACCTCTCGCAAAACTGCTTGGGGAGATTGTTCCTTGGTATGTGACTCCTCCATTGGTCCAATTAGTTTTTGTTCTAGTGCTTTATTCTTTGTAAATTTGTGCTGCATAGGTGACCATGTTCTTGAGCTTGCATGTCAAATTTATATGGTTCCAAGTAGTTCTAATGCTTGATTTAGGCTCTAGGCACTTGTAGGAGTAGTTGCTATCAATTTTATTGAAGTTGGTTCACTTTTGTTTGAAGTTACAAAAAATTTCAGATTATTTTAGAAAAATAATGAAGAGATTTTTGAGGGGCTCATCGAGCCGAAGCTCAAAGGATAAACAAAATGAAGAAGCTCAGAGGCCCAAAAATAATTTGCCTCGTACCGCGGAGATCCGATCGTGTGAATGGCCTTCTGATAATTTCTTGAGAGAGGCCGTGATTTATGAGGATTTCTATTCATTGATTAAGAATGCTGGTCTCACCGACTTCGTCCGTGACCAACGTCCATAGTATCTCTTACTCACAAATACTTTTGTGCAAAACTTCTACTTTTTCCCTAAAGAGTCACCTCCTTTAGTAGAGTTTCATTTATATGACGTTGTGAAGAAAATGCCATTGTCTGAATTTTGCGCAGTCTGCAACATACCTCCTGATGGTATCTTAGAGGAACCACCTCGTAAAGAATTGGAACCATTTATTAACCTTATCTCTATGGGAGAAACCAAGAAGGTTTCTGATGCAAGAATCACTAGCATACATTTTCCTGTGTTACGCTATTTTGCTTTATTTGCTAGTCGATGCTTGATTGGTCGTGGGAACTGTGGGAACCTTAGTGTTCCTGATATTATTATTTTGTTCCATGGTTTATACCGTGATAACACTGTCAGTATGGGCGGAATTATTGCTAGGCAGTTGAGTCTGAACCGTACTAAAGGCCCCATCTTTGGAGGCATTTATGCTTCTCGCCTTGCTGCACACTTTAACATAGCTATTAGACATTATGAGAAAGAAGAAAAATTGCTGCCTAATGCTTATCTAGACTATAAGAGCATGATAGCCCATGATTTTCTTGTTAAGGACAGGAATGGAGAGCTCAAATATAAGTTATACTTTGATAAACATTATCCTGAAACTATTACATTGCCTGCTCCTTCTTTGTTTAATTTTGTAGGAACCTACCTCGTTACGTGGGCTGCCATCCAAGCTTACAAGAATCCTGCACCAGCCCCGGAACAGGAACCACAAGATGAGCCTCCACGGCAATCTGTTTATTCTTGGGATCCAGAGATGACTGTCAGCCAGTGGCAGTCAGAGTCTTCTTCTTCATCATAGTATGATCCCAACTATCCCTCCTCATCACAGTACGACCCCAACAACTATTAGTATGGATATCGGTCAGGCCAGCCATGGCCATAGACCAACTTAGGCCAAAAGCCTAAGCTTGGGGGAGTACGTATTTCTCACCGACATTACATTTATGTTCACACACACTCATTGCTAGATGTCGGTGCTCATACTTTTTCACTGTAATATCCATGCTAGTTTATTTTCTTTTTCCTGCTTTCTTCTTGTGTGTTTGTTAAACCTTAAGAAAAACAAAAAAATAGTAGTAGTAATAATTAAAAAGAAAACCCAAAAATATTTCCCGTTCTTCTTTTGCTTGTTGGGAGCTTTCTCGTGTAAATAGTTTTATTTCTTTTCTTTTCTTTGGGGGTCAGTAGGAGAAGACCATAATTAAATTGTTGAAGTGGCTCTTATATGTATTATTGTTGATTTAACCAAGAGCCCATATTGCCTTGTCTTCTCCTGTTTATTGAATGCTCGCAGATTCCAGCTTAGTCCAATGCACATACACTCTTATTATTATTCACACCGTTCGGTCGTGCAAGTGAAAGGCTATTATGATGATATATGATGGACTGACTGAGATGAGAAAAGCTGGTATGAACTCGACCTCTTTTGTTTTTGTAAATATGATGAGTCCCTCATTCTTGATTCAGCTTATTATGAATAAACATGTTTGCAATGACAATTAAAGATCATAGTTGCTTGTGCCATGCTTGATTATCTATGAGTTATAATGGTTTACCTTGTGTGCCAACATGCTATTGAGATGATTATGATGTGGTATGATGGGGTGGTATCCTCCTTTGAATGATTTAAGTGACTTGACTTGGCACATGTTCACGCATGTAGTTGAAACAAAATCAACATAGCCTTCACGATATTTATGTTCATGGTGGATTATATCCTACTCATGCTTGCATCCAATGTTTATTAATTTTAATGCATGTACATGGTTGTTGTCGCTCTCTAGTTGGTCGCTTCCTAGTATTTTGCTAGCCTTCACTTGTACTAAGCGGGAATACTGCTTGTGCATCCAATCCCTCAAACCCCAAAGTTATTCCAGATGAGTCCACCATACCTTCCTATATGCGGTATCTACCTGCCGTTCCAAGTAAATTTGTATGTGCCAAACTCTAAACCTTCAAATAAACATTTTGTTTTGTATGCTCAAATAGCTCATGTATCAACCAAGGCTGTCCTTATCTTCCGTGTTAGGCGGGTTATTCTCAAGAGGAGTGGACTCCGCTCCTCATTCACGAGAAAATGGCTGGCACTGGGATGCCCAGTCCCATGCTTTATGCAAACTAAATCAAAATTAATTGCAAACAAAACTCCCCTTGGGACCTGATGTATGTTGGAGGCACTCGTTGTTTCGAGCAAGCCATGGATTGATGCTTGTTGGTGGAGGAGGAGTATAAACTTTACCATTCTGTTTGGGAACCGACTATAATGTGTTTAGCATGGAAGATATCGCCATCTCTTAGTTGTTACATTGACAATGAAAGTATATCGCTCAAAATACAATTTATCTCTATTTCAAAACCGAGCTCTGGCACCTCTACAAATCCCTGCTTCCCTCTGCGAAGGGCCTATCCATTTACTTTTATGTTGAGTCATCACCCTCTTATTAAAAAGCACTAGCTGGAGAGCACAACTGTCATTTGCATTCATCACTGTTAATTTATATTGGGTGTGACTATGATTGGATCTCTTTTACCATGAATTACAATGTCTAGTCAGTCCTTGATCTTTAAAGGTGCTCTGCATTTATGTTTTGCGGTCTCAGAAAGGGCTAGCGAGATACCATCTTGTTATATCATATTATGATTGTTTTGAGAAAGTGTTGTCATCCGACATTTGTTATTATGACTTGCTAGTTGATTATGCTATTGATATGAGTAATCATGAGACCTGAGAATTATTGCAAATGTGGTTAGTTATGATCTATGCTGAAAACTTGAATGCTGGCTTGACATAGTTACAACAACAAGAGCAAATAGAGTTTGTAAAAGTTTTTCTTTCTTTCTTTCAGTTTGTCAACTGAATTGCTTGAGGAAAAGCAAGGGTTTAAGCTTGGGGGAGTTGATACGTCTCCGTCGTATCCACTTTTCCAAACACTTTTGCCCTTGTTTTGGACTCTAACTTGTATGATTTGAATGGAACTAACCCGGACTGACGTTGTTTTCAGCAGAATTACCATGGTGTTGTTTTATGTGCAGAAAACAAATATTCTCGGAATGACCTGAAACTCCATGGAACATCTTAGAAAAAATAATAAAAAATCCTCGCCAAAGATGAAGACCAGGGGGCCCACACCCTTCTCACGAGGGTGGGGGGCGCCCCCCCAGGGCGCGCCCCCTACCTCATGGGCCCCCTGGATGCCCTCCGACGCCAACTCCAACTCTATATATTTGCTTCCGGAGAGAGAAAAATCAGAGAGAAGAAATCATCGCGTTTTACGATACGGAGCCGCCGCCAAGCCCTAAAACCTCTCGGGAGGGCTGATCTGGAGTCCGTTCGGGGCTATGGAGAGGGAGATTCGTCGCCGTCGTCATCATCAACCATCCTCCATCACCAATTTCATGATGCTCACCGCCGTGCATGAGTAATTCCATCATAGGCTTGCTGGACGGTGATGGGCTGGATGAGATTTATCATGTAATTGAGTTAGTTTTGTTAGGGTTTGATCCCTAGTATCCACTATGTTCTGAGATTGATGTTGCTATGACTTTGCTATGCTTAATGCTTGTCAGTAGGGCCCGAGTGCCATGATTTCAGATCTGAACCTATTATGTTTTCATGAATATATGTGAGTTCTTGATCCTATCTTGCAAGTCTATAGTCACCTACTATGTACTATGATCTGGCAGCCCCGAAGTGACAATAATCAGGACCACTCCCGGTGATGACCATAGTTTGAGGAGTTCATGTATTCACTATGTGCTAATGCTTTGTTCCGGTTCTCTATTAAAAGGAGGCCTTAATATCCCTTAGTTTCCAATAGGACCCCGCTGCCACGGGAGGGTAGGACAAAAGATGTCATGCAAGTTCTTTTCCATAAGCACATATGACTATATACGGAATACATGCCTACATTACATTGATGAATTGGAGCTAGTTCTATGTCACCCTATGTTATGACTGTTACATGATGAACTGCATCCGACATAATTATCCATCGTTGATCCGGTGCCTATGAGTTTTCCATATACTAGTTTACGCTTATTTACTTTCCCGCTGCTGCTGTTACAATCACTACAAAATACCAAAAACATTACTTTTGTTGTCTTTACTTTTGTTGCTGCTACTACCACTATCATATTACTTTGCTACTAAACACTTTGCTGCAGATACTAAGTTTCCAGGTGTGGTTGAATTGACAACTCAGCTGCTAATACTTGAGAATATTCTTTGGCTCCCCTTGTGTCAAATCAATAAATTTGGGTTGAATACTCTACCCCCGAAAGCTGTTGCGATCCCCTATACTTGTGGGTTATCAATACTTCATTATATCATTTGATCTGACAAATGTTATCTCCTTGTTCGCATAATTTTGGAAATCCATCTTTTTGGAAACCTCGATTAATTGTCGTTGATTCCATCAGCCACATCCTCTTCCTCTTGTTGGTTTACTGATGAACTCTTGTTTCAGAACTCGCTTCCATAGTTCATTTGCCGAGAATCTTCGATGTCATCTCGTCAATTTGTGTCGCACCTTTTCTCCTCGAGCATCCTGAGTTTGAGGTATCCTGACACCAATCAGATCTGAATCTCGGTCAAATATGATGGTTGGAACATATTCCCAAAAGTTATAACATTGGTCCTTAACCTAATAAGGTGATGTCATCCTAACACACCTGCCTGGATGGCCTATTGTTATAGTTTCCTTTCTAGCAAGGTTAGTCATTCTTCCATGAGTAAATTGTAAGACTTATTCTATGAGTTGTTCCCGATGGATCCCTTGTGTATCCAAAGTCTGATCTTTACCCAATGACCATGTCAATGCTATCTCGAAGCATATCTATGGTACTCCGTTCATCAATAATAACATTTGAAGCACAATGATAAATTTTCTTTATCAAATTTATCCAAACACCGTTGTTTGGGTAATGTCATGAAATTCCTCCCCCCTTACCTAAATGGTTTTCTACTTCATATCCTGCCATGGATATCATGCTCTGCTTGCCCTTAGAAAGGATATACCCCCTGAAATATGTGTTTAAACACATTTTCCTTTGCGTTGTTCTGTTTAATCTGTTGAACACATTTCCTTTCCATTGTTTTGTTTAACCTTTCCTATGATCTATATGATCTAAGCAGTAATATTCTCTACTTATGTAAACACCTTGGTGTACAACTATGTCAGTAAGACCGTGTTATTATTGTTGATGACATTTCGGTAACCACCGATGGACGAGAACTTTGCCTATTGGTCCGCCTCGTTTAAACGAGCAGAAAATAGTTCTCTTCGTCCCTCGCCCTTGGTACCAATGATGCTGCCAACATAACTGACCGGTTATTCTCTGACATGCCTTGCTTACATGATCGTGCAAGACGTCACCCCTCTTCCTACTTTTAACCCACATGGTGGGCCCATAACCCACAGTTCCACAGGATCGAAACCTGACTCTCCTGTACACCCCCTGTTTCCAAGGTTGTTCCTCGCGTGTGGCCTCGTATGTAATTCACGGGCCACCTTCCTAGTGATCTATTTTCGTAACAGATGCAATACTTAATCTCGTTGCTCTGGACCCCTTTCGCACTTGGTTCTAGACATCGAACCATTGCCTGTCCGTTTGAAACTTCTCATGGTACCTTCTTACTTTGCTCTCGATATCTTCTTAAGTTCAATTCGACAGTTACTTTCCGCCACCTTCCTCGATGTTAACGACCAGATAGTCAACCTTGTAGAGGTACGTTCTTCCGGAATACCCACCCTTTAATCTTTTGTAAGTACGATGGAGTTCCCGAAGAAAGGATGACGACTTCATCATGATGACCTGAAGTACAGAATTGAAGACATCAATGCTATGGATCAACCTCTTCGAGAAGAGCAACCAAGACCAAGGAGAATCATTAGAATTCCGTAGCCTTTTCTTCCACCTTACACCTCTTAAAATCTCGGGACGAGATTTCTTGTACTGGAGGAGAATTGTGACGCCCGGATAATTAAGCTACAATGAACCTCCGCTAATGATGCCATGTCATCATGATTACTAATTGTTAAACACACGTTGGTTCGGTTCCGGTCCAAATTCAAATTTGAAATAAAGTCAAACAATAAAAGTTTTCAAATGTCAATACTAAAATGTACTAGATGTGACAACTAATCCATAGGTAATATTTCTAGAAAACCACATTTCTATAAGATGTTTAAATGCTTTAAAATAAATAAAACAACAGGAAAGGCAATTATTCAAATACCTTTTATAGTTAGTAAAATGTTAAACTAAATTATTTGGGGATTAAACTTTTTGTGGCACTGGTATGATTAGAAGCATTAATTCAGGTGCCAATAATATATTCTACAAAAATAAAACATAAATGGAAAACAAATTAAAACAGAAAAGAAAATAGGTAAAATGAAAAAAAAGAAGGAAACCTAATCTACTGGGCACTGTGGCCCATTAGGCAAAATGACCCAGCCCAGCCGAGCCTCTCTTTCCTCCTGTTCACGGGAGGGCGTGGCGCTCATCCACCGGCGCCATAGCCGGCGATGTGCACACGTCGGTGATCCCTTGGTCGCGTGGATGGATAAGGCCACCCAACCCCCCCTGGAGAACCCTAGCCTCGCCACTTTTCCTCCCGCTCGCTGCCTCCTTCTTCCTCGCGCACTGCCGAGCCATCGACGCCATGGTTCTCCTCCTCCGCAAGCTCTCTGTCGTCCCCGCGGGCTGGGACCTGTCCAGCAGTGCCTTCGCTGACCACCGCGTCGACTACGCCACCGGATCGAGGCCGGCAGGCCACCACATCGGCACACGCATCATCAACCCCGTCGGCCTTCGCCTCGGCCGCCTCGTCGATCCGCCACCCCCAGTCCACCCCAGCTCCCCTGAGCTCCCCTTTGACCTCCACTGTGAGCTCGCGCACCTCCCCTCTCTTCCTGTTGTTCGCGCGCGACCCCATAGCATCGATCCCCTCCACGGCCGTACTCATCATTGTCGTTTACCTCACCACCGCGGCCATCGCACATGAAGCTCGCGTCTGAGCCCCACGCCGTGCTCAGCACGCCCCAAAGAGGCCAACACCGCCCCCAGCGTCGCCTACCGTGCTCCATGGCCTCGGGTTCACTCCTGCCCGAGCTTCCGCCGTCGCAGACCGCCCGCGCCGTCAGCTCGTGCTGCCCACTGCCCTTGCCGCGGCTTCGTCTGGCCTCCGCTCCCTCCGCCTCTGGCCGCTCGTGCCGCCCGCGCTATGCTTGTTGCTGTTGCGGCATCTGCGGATGCCGTCGTCCACCTACGCCGTTGTCGGCCACGCCCGCGGCTTCGCGGCCTCGCTCGCTTGCTGCGTTGTGGCCTGCCGCTGCTGCAGTCACCCACCGCCCCGCTGTGTGCGCCCGCCGCCTCCCGCTTTGCCCGACGCCTACCCACCTGGCCCGCTCGCGCGCGCCCGCATTGCCGGTAGCTCCCCTGCCTGCCTCTGCGCGCGCAGCCTTCCCCTACTGCCTCCGCTGCCTGCCCGCGCGACGCGCTGCTCGCGTCGCCCGCCCGCACCGGCCACCGCTCCCCGAGCCACGCCCCTCGCCCCACGTCGCCCGCCTTTGGCCGCTGGACCCTCCGCCGGCGCCCCGTCGGCCTAGCCCGCCCGGGCACTGGTGCTCGGTGCCCATGCCCGCGCACAATCCCCGTTTGTGGCCTGGGCCTATGACAATGGGCCCCACGCCCCTTTTCCAAAAAAAGGAAATAATGAAATTAATTATTTAATTAAATAACCAATTAATTAGCTTAATTAACTTTGTTTAATTTACCTAATTAACTTGACTAGTTAATTAAAACTGTTAGTTAGTTACTAGTCAATGACAGACGGGCCCCACTGCCTGGTTTGACCAGTCAATGGTCAGTGTTGACCGCTGACGTCACGATGAGATCATGCTGATGCAATAACTCCATTTTAGCTCTAATAACAAATTCAGAAATTATTTAAATCTTTGAAAAATCATAGAAAATAATCCGTAACTTGGATGAAAAAGTTTTATACATGAAAGTTGTTCAGAACGACGAGACGAATCTGGATATGCAGCCCGTTCGTCCGCCATGAATCCCTAGCATAGCAAGCACGCAACTTTTCCCCTCCGATTCATTTGTCCGAAAACGCGAAACACCGGGGATATTTTCCCGGATGTTTCCTCCTTCACCGGTATCACCTCATACTGCGTTAGGTCACCCCTAGCACTGCGCATTGCCATGTTATGCTTTGTGTTGCTTTGTTTGCTCTATTATTTATTGTGTTCCCCCTCCGTTACTTCTTTCCGGTAGACCCCGAGACCACTGCCGGTACCCCCGATCGACTATGGTGTTGACGACCCCTCCTTGCCAGAGCAACCAGGCAAGCCCCCCCCCTTGATCACCATATATCGCCTACTCTTCTCTATACTGCTTGCATTAGAGCAGTGTAGCATGTTATTGCTTTCCGTTAATCCTATTAAGATGCATAGCCTGTCATTGTTGCTACAACTGTTGATACCTTACCTGCAATCCTAAATGCTTAGTATAGGATGCTAGATTATCATCAGTGGCCCTACATTCTTATTAGTCTGTCATGCTATACTATCAGGCCGTGATCACGTCGGGTGTTAATCACGGGTATATACTATACATACATACTATACATACATACTATACATGTTGTGACTAAAGTCACGTCGGCTCGTTCAGTACCCGTAAGTGATTCCGATGTTGGGGGCTGAAGGGGCAGGTGGTTCCACCCAGGTAGTGGTGGGCCTGGGTTACGGCCCCTGACTGTTACTTTGTGGCGAATCGACATGGCAGGCGGAGACCACCTAGGTGAGAGGTGGGCCTAGCCCTGGTTGGCGTTCGCGGTTACTTCAAAATAACACGCTTAACAAGATCTGGGTATTTGATCTGAGTCTGGCTACTGGCCTATACGCACTAACCAACTACGCGGGAACAGTTATGGGAACTCGATGTCGTGGTATCAGCCGAAGCCTTCGTGACGTCAGCGACTGAGTGGCGCGCGCCGGGTTGGACCGTGTAACGCAACTTCCTTTGTAATGGAGGTTGGTAGGTCTGCTCTCCGACCACCCTCGCAACATGTAGGTGTGCAATGGGCGATGGGCCCAGACCCCTACGCGCATAGGAGTTAGACCGGCATGCTGACCTCTCTGTTGTGCCTAGGTAGGGCTGCGACGTGTTGATCTTCCGAGGCCGGGCATGACCTAGGAAAGTGTGTCCGAACAAAAGGGATCGAGCATGTTGGGAAATGTGGTGCACCCCTGCAGGGAAGTTAATCTATTCGAATGGCCGTGATCTTCAGTAACGGGACGACTTGGAGTTGTACCTTGACCTTATGACAACTAGAATCAGATACTTAATAAAACACATCCTTCCAAGTGCTAGATACAACCGGTGGTCGCTCTCTCACAGCGCGACGAGGGGAGGATCACCGGGTAGGATTATGCTATGCGATGATACTTGGTGAACTTACCATCTACTCTCCTCTTCTGCTGCAAGATGGAGGTTACTAGAAGCGTAGTCTTCGATAGGACTAGCTATTCCCCTCTTATTCTAGCATTCTGTAGTTCAGTCCACATATGTTACCCCTTTTCCATTTGATACGAATGCATACATATGTAGTGTAGCTCCTTGCTTGCGAGTACTTTGGATGAGTACTCACGGTTGCTTTGCTCCCCCTTTTCCCCTTCCTATACCCGATTGTTGCGACCAGACGTTGGAGTCCAAGAACCAGACGAATGACGACTGCTACTACTCGGGAGGAGCCTACTACTACGTGCAGGCCGCTGACGACGACCAAGAGTAGTTTAGGAGGATCCCAGGCAGGAGGTCTGCGCCTCTTTCGATATGTATCCCAGTTTGTGCTAGCCTTCCTAAGGCAAACTTGTTTAACTTATGTCTGTACTCAGATATTGTTGCTTCCGTTGACTCGTCTATGAGCGAGCTCTTGTATTCGAGCCCTCGAGGCCCCTGGCTTGTAATATGATGCTTGTATGACTTATTTTATTTGTAGAGTTGTGTTGTGATATCTTCCCGTGAGACCCTGATCTTGATCGTACACGTTTGTGTGTATGATTAGTGTACGATTGAATAGGGGGCGTCACAAAGTCGTTTTAGTTGGTTGTGTTTTTTTGTTTTATATGTGTTTGCTTGGTTTTAAGGTGGTGTTTTTCACTAGTATATCAGGTTGGGAACTACTAAAGACGGTATTTATTTCGAGAGGATGGTGGAGATGTTCAGTGGATGGATGTGGTGTACTTACACATTTTGGCCTCACTGTGTGAGCTGGTGATCGGTGTATGGGTCCCTTGGGCTGATACATCTCCAACATATCTATAGTTTTTGATTGTTCCATGCTATTATATTATCAACATTGGATGTTTTATATACATTATTATGCTATTTTATATCATTTTTTGGGACTAACTTATTAACCTAGTGCCTAGTGTCAGTTGTTGTTTTTTCCTTGTTTTGTCTTTAAAGAAAATCAATACCAAACGTAGTCCAAATGGAATGAAACTTTTTGACAATTTTCTTGGACCATATGGCCCGAAGAGCCACCAGATGGCCACAAGATCAGAGGGTGCGCCCTATGGCGGGGCGCCCCCACCCCCGAGCTTGTGGGGCCCTCGTGGCACTTCCAACCCTAATATTTCTTCTATAACTACCTAAATATTCCCTGTAGACCAGGGGCACACCAAAAGTACTTTTCCGCTGCCGCAAGTTTCTGTCCTCATGAGATCCCATCTTGGGCCTTTTCCGGTACTCTGCCGGAGGGGGATTCAATCACGGAGGGCTTCTGCATCAACCTTGCTACCATTTTGATGATGTGTGAGTAGTCTACCATAGACCTACGGGTCCAGAGCTACTAGCTAGATAGATTCTCCTCTCTCTTTGATCTTCAATACAATGTTCTCCTCGATGTTCTTAGAGATCTATTTGATGTAACCTTCTTTTGCAGTGCGTTTGTTGAGATCCGATGAATTGTGAGTTTATGGTCAGATTATCTATGAATATTATTTTAGTCTTCTCGGAACTCTTTTTTTCATGATTTATATAGCTTTGTATTTCTCTATGATCTATTGATTTGGTTTGGCCAACTAGCTTGATTTTTCTTGTAATGGGAGAGGTGCTTTGTATTGGGTTCAATCTTGCGGTGCTCAATCCCAGTGACAGAAGGGGACATGACATGTATTTGTATTGTTGCCATTAAGGATAAAAAAGATGGGTCCCTCTACATCATGTCATCTTGCTTAAGGCATTACACCGTTCTTGTTAACTTAATACACTAGATGCATGCTGGATAGCGGTCGATGTGTGGAGTAATAGTAGTAGATGTAGGCAGGAGTCAGTCTACTTGTCTCGGATGTGATGCCTATATACATGATCATTGCCTTGGATATCGTCATAACTATGCGCTTTTCTATTAATTTCTCAACAGTAATTTGTTTACCCATCGTATGCTTTTTTCGAGAGAGAAGCCTCTAGTGAAAACTATGGCCCCCGGGTCTATCTTTTATCATACTATTTCCAGATCAATAAAAATAAAAACACAAAAAATATCTTGCTATGATTTATTTACCTTTATTTTATTTTGCACTTTTATTTATCTTTTATATCTATCACTATCAGATCTCATCCTTGTTAATAACCGTGAAGGGGTTGACAACCCTTTATCATGTTGGGTGCAAGTATTTGTTTGTTTGTGTAGGTGCAATTATTGGAAACTTGTGTGTTTCTCCTACTAGATTGATACATTGGTTCTCAACCGAGGAAATACTTATCTCTACTTTGCACCCTTTCCTCTTCAAGGGGAAAACCAATGCAAGCTCAAGAAGTACCAGGAGCTCATGTTCCATGATAAAAACGTGGAATTGTTGCTATAACTTTACATGACTAGGTCCACAAACATCTCGCTCGCTTAGCTCGGCTCCCTACTCCACTCGCTTATTTAGCATGTTTCCAGCTCGCACCATTTATATCTGCTACTTACAAAGAACGTATCACCCTCTTCTTCGTCCAGCCTCTTTATATATGGTTCCTCTTTCCTTCTCTTGTTTGATTTTTCTCCCATCTCCGATTTTCTCTCAAATAATAATATTCTTTGAAAGTCAATAAATTCTAACCAAATAAGTGTTTAACAGTAAGATGACATTTTTCCTTCCATCTTTGATATTTCTCCTAAATTGTTTTTTGGAAGTCAATAAATTATTACCAAATAAGCGCTTAACAATAAGATGGTAGATAAATCATGGCAATTGCATGCAAAATCTTGCTAAGATGTTAGCACGCCAATGTAATAATAGACGTGCAATGAAATCATAGACTAATTTAATAGATTTTACACTTCCGTTGCAACGCACGGGCGATTATCTAGTCTTACCAAACATGTTCACGATTTTGAAAATCTAAATGTTGCAAACTAAAACCATGAACTTTATAAAAATATTAGGTAATTTAAAATCTATCTACGGATTTCAAAATATATTCAAAAATCTAAAATAAAGTTCTCAAACTTAAAAATGTTCACAAACTCTTAAAATATGCATAAACTTGAAAAACAAATCATGAATTTAAACAAGGTTCATGAGTTTTTAAAAAGATTTGGGATTCTAAAAATATTCAAATTTTTCATAAATTTTCATGAATTATAATGTGAAAAAAGAAAATTTAAAAATAGGAAAGAGAAGAAAAAAAATAATAAAAGGAAAAAAGCAAACAAGAAACTAAACCAATGACACACACCCTTAGGTGGGGCCCAGCGACACCAACAGCACAACCCCGACGCAGCTCCAAATCTAGGAAGGCTCGAGTCTAGGAAGCTTAGGGCATCTCCAATGGCAACCGGCAAAAAATCTTCCACATCCGTCTGCGGACATGGATACGGGAGGCAGTCATCCAACCGCAGCTGCATTCTGTGTGCCATCAAATTCAAATTCAAATACGCTCATCCACACAACACGCGAGATCACACCTGCGCCGGATCGCATCCCCGATCACAACCAAAATGAAGCAAACATGCTTAATTTTTACATGCCCGAATCCAAAAGAACATCGGTCTGATAGTCCGTGTATTTTTGCCCTAGCGAACCGGCCATCCCAGCAAGATGCTTCCTGATCAAGGAGGTGTCGTCGCCTCCGCGTAGGCAGCCTCCGCGTCTGCGTCCACCTCCGCCTCCGCCGCGTCCTCGTCTTGCCACTAGCCGTGTAACATGCTATACAAACGGTTTTTAACCCCTTTATGCGATAAAGTTTTAAAGCATTGCCTAGTGAGTGTGGGCGATATGGGGTCCTTCCCATACTACTCAGAAACCATTGGGGATAGGCGAGCGACTACTGATGATCGCCATAGAATAAATGTATGAGAAGTCGTGTTAGTCCCACACATTACGTCTTGACGTTACATTTCTCATCTAAGAGACATCCGAAACGATTACGCCGCTATAGTCGTGTGAAAAAAGGTGGATATCACAAATATTTAATCTACCAATGTTTTTGCGATAGGTACGTTATCACACACAGTTCAAAAATGTAAAATGTGTGTGGTGCCTCTACTATCGCCAACTTGTCCATTTTCATAACTGTGTATGATACGTCTATTTTGCATCATGTTTACCTACTATCATTTATATTGTTTTTATGCATAATAATGCTTTTTGGAGTAATTCTAATGTCTTTTCTCTTATAATAAGCAAGGTTCACACAAAGAGGGAGAATACCGGTAGCTGGAAATCTGGACCTGAAAAAGCTACGTCACGCTACCTATTCTGCACAACTTCAAATGAGCTGAAACTTTGCAGAGATTTTTTATGGAATATATAAGAAATATTGGGGCAAATAAGTACCAGAGGGGCCCACTAGGTGGGCACAACCCACCTAGGCGTGCCCTGGTGGGTTGTGCCCTCCTCGGCCCACCTCCGATGCACATCTTCTGGTATATAAGTCATTTCGACCTAGAAAAAATAATGAGAGGACTTTTGGGACGGAGCGCCGCTGCCTCGAGGCGGAACTTGAGCAGGAGCACTTTTACCCTCCGGCGTTAGCTACATGTGATCTTGTTCATGGCATTTCTCGGAGTATTATTTTGATCTTGCTATTGCCATGATATTGCTTGGAGTTCTAGGACTTATATTTTGAAGATTATGTGGATGCCATGTTGCCTTTGGATTCTTAGTGGCTATTATGATTATTTTCATGATGGTGTTATGCTTTGGAGTATTACCTTGGATATCACGTTGCCATTGGATTATTAGTGGCTAGAATTATTTTTATCATGATGCTAGTTGATAATATGTTTTTGAGTATGATGTTGGGGATGATGCTTGCATGTGGATCATAGTTGATTAGCTAGTTCTTGATTTTTGAGTAGTGGTGTTATCGCTCTTGGATTCATCATGATAGAAGTGTTATGCTATCCTCGGAGTATTTTGATATCTCGATAGTATGCTTTGGATTATTTGTGGGATATTGCTATGACTTGGATTACAGGTTGGTAGGTGATACGTCTCCAACATATCTATAATTTATGAAGTATTCATGCCAATATATTATCATTCTTCGATGTTTTACAATCATTTTATAGCAACTTTATATCATTTTTTGGGACTAACCTATTGACCCAGTGCCCGGTGCCAGTTGCTATTTTTTGCTTGTTTTTTACATCGCAGAAAATCAATATCAAATGGAGTCCAAACACCGCGAAACTTTTTGTGGATTTTTTATGGGCCAGAAGACTCCTGGTGGGCCAAAGCAACACCTGGGGGGTGCCTCGAGGGGGGCACAACCGACCAGGGCGCGCCAGGTGGGTTGTGCCCACCTCGGTGGCCTCCCGTACCCCTTCTTTGCACTATAAATTCCCAAATATTCCAGAACCCTTCGGGGTTAACTTAGATCAGAAGTTCCGCCGCCACAGGGCTCCGTAGCCACCGAAAACCAATATAGACCCGTTTCGGCACCCTGCCGGAGGGGGGAATCATCTCCGGTGGCCATCTTCATCATCCCGGCGGCCACCACGATGAGGAGGGAGTAGTCTACCCTCGGGGCTGAGGGTTCGTACCAGTAGCTATGTGTTTTATCTCTCTCTCTCTCTCGTGATCTATAACATGGGCTTTGTTAATATAGTCGGATCATATGATGTTTCTCCCATCCATACTCTTGTTGTGATGAATTGAGTTTTTCCCTTTGAGATCTTGTTGTTATCGGATTGAATACTTTTATGGATTTGAGAACACTTAATATATGTCTTGCAATTGAATACTCGTGGTGACAATGGGGTATCATATTGGTTCACTTGATATATGTTTTGGCACCCAACTTGCGGATTCCCGCGGTGACATTGGGGTAATCTATGCATAGGGGTTGATGCATGTTCTTGTCCTTGTTTCTCCGGTAGAAATCTTGGGCCACTCTTGTAGTTATTTGTGTGGATTGAGTATTATGAATATGAATATGCTTTGGTGTTATTCTAGTACAAACTCTAGGATAGATCGAATGGAAAAAGTAGCTTTGCGTTATTTTAGTATGCACTCTTGAATAGATCGAACAGAAAGAATAGCTTTGAGGTGGCTTAGTACCCTACAAAAATTCCTATCTTTTGTTCTTCGCTAATAGGAACTCGGGAGTGATTCTTCGTTACACTTTGAGGGATAATCATATGATCCAACTATGTTAGCATTGTTGAGAGATTGCACTAGCGAAAGTACGAACCCTAGGCCTTGTTTTTAAGCATTGCAACACCGTTTTTGTGCCTGTTTACTATTTGCTACCTTGCTGTTTTTATTTATTCAGATTATACAAATACATTTATACCATCCGTATTACACTTTTATCACCATCTCTTCGCTGAACTAGTGTACCTATACAATTTTCCATTGTATTGGGTGTGTTGGGGACACAAGAGATTTCTTGTATTTGGTTGCAGGGTCGCTTGAGGGAGACCATCTTCATCCTACACCTCTCACAAATTGATAAACCTTAGGTCACCCACTTGAGGGAAAATTGCTACTGTCCTACAAAACTCTGCGCTTGGAGTCCCAACACGTGTCTACAAGAATAAAGTTGCATAGTAGACATCAAGCTCTTTTCTGGCGCCGTTGTCGGGGAGGTGAGTGCTTGAAGGTATATCTTTATATCTTGCAATTGAATATTTTAGTTTATTTTTTTATCACTAGCTTGGTTTATAAAATAAAACTACAAAAAATGGAATTTAGGTTGCATCATATTATTGATCATCTTTATAATATCTTTCTTGAAAATGATGGTTCGGAAAATTGTGCTCAATTGTTAGAAGAAGAAGTCATTAAAATGCTTGGCACAATATATTTGAATGATGAGCATGATTGCAATGTTGTTAGTATGAATTCTTTGACTATCCATGATGCTAATGATATGCAAAGCCATAAGCTTGGGGATGCTATATTTGATGAGTATGATGCTTTTAGTCCCCCAAGTTTTGATGAGAAAATTTATTATGGTGATTGCATGCCTCCTATTTATGATGATTATATTAATGAAAGTGGATTTGGAGAGGTCGTGACTTTATTTAATGATGATGCCACTATTTTGGAAGAGGTTGTAATTGATTATGACAACAAAGTTGATATCTATGATGATTATGGTGATGACATGTATGCTATATTGAATAATGAAAACCATGAAACTTGTCATCATGATTTTAATTTTCAATCCCATGATAGTTATTTTGTTGAGTTTGTTCCCACTATTATTGACGAGAATAAATTTACTTATGTGGAGAGTAATAAAATTTCTATGTTTGTGAATCATGAAAAGAATGCTTTATGTGATAGCTATATTGTTGAATTCATTCATGATGCTACTGAAAATTATTATGAGAGAGGAACATATGTTTTTCCGTATTGCAACAATATCAAGTTTCCTCTCCATGTGTTGAAAATCTTGAGGTTTTGTTTGTTTTGCCTTCCTATGCTAGTTGATTCTTGTTCCCATAAATTGTTTGCTCACAAAATACCTATGCATGGGAAGTGGATTAGACTTAAATGTGCTAGTCATATGCTTCCTGATGCTCTCTTTATGTTTCGATTCTTATCTTTTATGCGAGCATCATTGAAATCATCATGCCTAGCTTAAAAGGCATTAAAGAAAAGCGCTTGTTGGGAGACAACCCAACACTTTTACCTACTGGTTTTGTGTGTTCACATGATTAGGCCGTTGTAGTAATCATGTTTTATTGCTTTTGTTTTAATAAAGTGCCAAGTAAGACCTTTGGGATGGCTTACGGTGATAGTTGATTTGATCTTGCTGAAAAACAGAAACTTTTGTGCTCAGGAAAACAATTCTCATTTTTAACAGAAGCGCGATAAAATACTGATTCTTTTTGCGAGAGATTAATAGACAAATTATCCAGGTTGTCCTATTTTTTCAGAATTTTTGGAGTAGCAGAAGTATGGTTGGAGTACAGATTACTACAGAATGTTCTGTTTTTGACACATTCTGTTTTCAATGCATAGTTTGCTTGTTTTCTAGTTTCCATGGCTTATATTGCTCAATATAAATTGTGGAAATGATATTCTATAGTAGGAAATGTGTGGAAACAATTATGAATCTTGTCTTTGACAGTACCAAAAGTGAAATGGTTTGCTCTTTATCATACTAACCTGTCTCACAAAGTTCCGTAAAGTTTTGTGTGATTTAAGTAGGGCTGCAAACGAGCCGAGCTCGAGCGAGTTGGAGTTGGCTCAGCTCAACTCATATGAAAATTCGAGCGATCTCAAACTAAGTGAAGCTCATGATCGAGTTGTAGAACATGATTCGTGCTCAACTTGTAACAATCTTGAGTCAATCTCGAGCTAGTTTTGAGCTAAATTAGATAGTAAAAATTATAAATCTATGGATGAAAGACAAAAAGATTAAGGTGAATATGTGTAACATCACAAAATTTCAATTTGGAATGTTATACATATGCCATTAATGCATATCATATTTTATTTGCATTTCGTTTCGCGATCCTCGAAAATTCTAAGCAACTCAAGCACCCTCGAAGTGAGTTGGGGATTTCTCGGTTTTCATATTTGTATTTATCAAATATCGAAACGAGGATCAGTTGTTTTGTTATTTTTTCTCTCCAAAAATATTTCATATTAAAATATATGAGAGGAGATAATATGACTTCTCCAAAATAAACGAAATATTGGAGGAAAAATATTAAAATCAACCTTTTGTTTTTATTTGGATTTTATTGCTATTTTATTTGCATAGGAAAAGTGTGCGTTTTTCAAAATTTCATTTTAGGCCCAAATAAATGTTCACCTTGTCCGACATATTTTTAGAGGACGGGGAAATTTTATTTCGGCATTTTTGGAGTCCGTTTAGTATTTCTTTTCTTTTTTTCCTACGACGGAATAATTTAAAAAAAACGCAGCGACCTAACCGGGCCGTGTCCGTCTAGGACTCCTTGCCCGGCCGGCCCTTATAAGCCGGGGCCCGAGACCCAAGCCCAGCCGCCCCGCCTCCCGCCGCCCGAGCACCGCCGCCGCCCGCGTAGCCGCCGCCTCGCCTTGCCTCGCCGCTCGCGCCGCCGCGCCGCCGCCGCCCCGATCCACCGCCTCGCCGCCGGATCTGGTCACCGCCGCCACCGTCGACTCGCCGGAGCCGCGCCGCTGCCCGCCGGACTCGAGGTAGCCGCTGTATTTTTTAAACCGATCGGTTTTATTTCGTAAACCCTAGTTTTGTTTTTTTATTAGATCATTTTTTCGGTTCGGTTAAATAGCAGACGTTCGTGCGTACGTTCGCTTTAACGAACAGTTTTCGTCCGTTAGTCGCAGACAATGAACACTCGTTCATTAGCCTGTTTCTCAGTTTTTCTTTTTCTTGGATTTTTCGCGATTACTTTCGATCGCGATTTCTGATCCGATTTTCATTTTAGTTTATCTTTTCGCTCGTTTATCGGAATTAGGCAATTCAAGCGCCGATGTCTTCGTCTTGAAGCCCTCTTTCAATTTAACCAACTTGAACAAGATTTTGGTACTGTAAAATTTGACTTTAGTCTAGATTAGTATTTTCGGATCTTGTTTCTTTCGCAATTTGTGTTTCGTTGCTCCGTTTGATTCGATTCTTTTTGCAAACCGGAGTTCTTAAGTTGAACTTTCTGGTTAGTTCTTCTTATTTGAGTTTTACCCGTGCATATTAGCTTGATTGCTTATGTATGTTATGTTTGTGTGCGATAGAACACCCGGAGTGCGAAGTGTGCTACTACGAGTCTCTAGGTTTCACGGATCATCAGCAAGGCAAGTAACACTTTGATCATATCCTTTATTACCCATTTTTTATGCATTAGTTCCAATCCTCAAACACTACATGATTAGGATGTGATTAACTTGTGGGTTTGGGAAGTAGATGATGAGGTAGAACCTATTACCTGTTCTATCATCAAACCCTCGTGAGTTACCTCTACGTTGTTATATTGCCATGCTATGCTCGTACACGTGGATTGGGTTTGAGTGTATCCATGACAGATGTGAGATTGTTAATTGATGGTTCAACTTAAGGTGGCAACTTTAATACACATCTGGGTTGATTGCTTGTTTGGGCACCTAGAGAATCCAGTGTTGTCCTAGGATATCCTGGAGTACCCGTGTGATCATCTTACGGTCCGCCACCCAGGCTCAAAGGGATATTAAGATTATTCATGCTAGAAACTTCCGTGTGCAGCCACAAGCCATTATGGGCTCTGGCATAGTATGAGTAAGTTGTGTGATCTCTTTCAGTGGCGGGCTAGCAGATGTAGAGGGAAAGTAGGTGTAACTGTCCACCCAGAGTAAAGAGTGAATGCTTCTGAAAGACCGTGTCTCGGTCATCCGTTTCTGAAACATCATGAAGTGCAAGAAATCCAATGGAGGAGGTCGAGTCTTGTGGGGAAAAGTGTGCAAATCTCTGCAGAGTGTACAATCTAATCATGGTTAGTCATGTCCCCGGTTATGGACATCTTGAGTATCTAGTACTTGGATTATCCTATGGTATTTCATCACTTTAAATTAATTTGTTGGGTTAATGAACTAATTTAATTGGGATTGAGTTGGAGGAACCTTCTCAATGTTGTTTCAACTACCATGATAGTTAAAATAAAACTTATTCCTTTGTTGTAGGAAAAAATTGGCTTTTCACAAAAACATAATAACCATACAGCCTCCACCAGCCAAATATGCATATAGTGTTAGCATTATTTCTGTTCATTGCTCTAATGTGTTACATTGCCAGCATATTCCATGTGCTGACCCGTTTTCGGGCTGCAACCTATCACGTTGCAGACTTTTCAGACGAGGAGTAAGGTTCGCTAGGTCATTACTGTGCAGCTCAGCTATGTCGTTGGAGTTGATGGACTCACTTTATCTTCCAAGCCTTCCGCTGTTATCGTATTAGATGGCCTTAAGCCATATTTATTGTAATAAGTTCTCTTTTGGAGACATCTATGTATTAAGTGTGTGATTGCTACTCTGTTATAAATCCTTCGAGTACTGTGTGTGTCAGCATTATCGATCCAGGGATGACACTGAAGCACAGAGACTTGACCGTTTGAGGTCTGGTCGCTACAAGATGGTATCGGAGCACATGCTGAGTGTAGGACACGACCACTAAGCTAAAGCCCTAGATCACTACCCTCTTCTCATTTCTGACTCCTCTCCATTTTCTACTCTTTAGGATGGCGGACGCAAGGAACAAGTTTGCACAACCGGATGAAGAAGCACCTTTTGGATGACACTTGAAGGAAGTCACTAAGTACCTGAACATTGAAATACCAAGCTTCACCGGGACTTACAACGCCACTTTACCAGAAGAGGAGCGATGGATGATTCAAGTTCAAGTTCCAGGAAGGACATTCACGCCAGTCACTAAGCCCATAGATTTTTCCTTTGGTGCACCGACCTGGAGTCTAGGAAAGAGTATGGCAGCCCACATCACCATGGGACGAATAGGAGAAGTTTACCATAAGGAGCTTAAGGATACTATCTACCATATTTGTGGGTGCTGAGATGAGCAATGGGAGATGATCAGCACCAGGGAGGATAGATCAATCGCAACTTTCATCCAGGAGTTAAACCAGCACATTCGTCGCCAGGAGAATCAGATGTGCGTAGGCATGATAGATTTGAAGAAGGCAATGGCAAGGATCACGGAGCTGGAGGAAGAACTCAAGGCTACTCACGAAGATTATGAGGAGGAAATCATCATACTAGTCGATAAGAATGCCGACCTGACAATGAAGCTAGGAGTATTCATGGGAGACCCCGCGCCAGGAGGAGAAGACGATGAACCTAAGGAGATTCGTTCTGAAGACTACATCATCATCGACGACACCGATTCCGACCCCGACGACAGTGATGATGACTTTGAAGACGAAGCTGGAGCAGACATCATGGAGTCTTCCATTGATCAACATTTCTAGATGGCCACCAAAACAGTAGTAGTAGTCTACCATGTATATAGTGTAGTCTGAGCACTTTTGTAATGATAGTTAGATCGATTACTATGCCCTTGCTTGCTTGATTGAGTGATATGATTGTGTTTGTCTCATGTGCATATGGGTAGTGTTTTCTCACTAGACCTCATTCTATTCTATTTCTCTTCCCTCTAAACCCTCAGATGCCTCAGAGGCGTGACCCCGGATTTACCTTTCCACCGGAGCTCACTCAGTTGATCCAGCAGCAGAATACACTGATGCAGTTGTTAGTTTAGAACCAAGGCAACAACAACAACAACCACCCAACGCCACCACCACCAATTGACAACTTATATCATTTTCTGAGGTTGCAGCCGCTGGTGTTTTCAAGTAGCGCCGAGCCGATAGTGGCAGATGATTGGCTCCGCAGGATTGGAAGGGAGTTAACCACTGTAGGATGCACAGATGATGAGAAGGTGCGATTTGTCGCACATTAGTTGGATGGACCAGTGGCCTCATGGTGGGAGAATTACACTGTCACCTATCCTATAGCCACTGTTACATGGGATCAGTTTCAGCAAGCATTCCGCACAGCCCATGTCTCAACTGGAGCTATGAGCATGAAGAAGCGTGAGTTTCACAACTTGGGCCAAGGGAACCGTACTGTGGGGCAGTACGTGGATGAATTTAGTAAGCTATCTCGTTATGCCCCTGATGATGTGGCCACAGATGTCGCAAAGCAGGAGAAGTTTATGGAAGGGCTGGATGATGAGATGAGCATGCAGTTGATGGTGGCAACATTTAACAACTACCAGGAGTTGGTAGACAAGGCTCTTATGATTGAAGGGAAGCAGCAGCAAATTGAGAGCCGCAAAAGGAAGTATGACAAGGAAGGTACAACTCATGAGCTCAGCAGAAGCCTCATTTAACCCCGAACACGGGAGGACTTGCCCATAACCATGGAGGTCACACTCACCATGGAGGGAGTTCTCACAACCATAGTGGCCCCAAGAAGGGAAACGGGAATGGAGTAGGTAGTAATCAGAACCGCTCTAACCCAGCCACACCCGCCAAGAAGGACCTAAGTCACATTACCTGTTTCAAGTGCGGGAAGACAGGACATTACACCACTGAGTGCTCTAAAGCGAAGAATGGAAATGGCAATGGAAGCACTGGGAAGAAGCCCAACCCTTTCAATAGGGGACAAGTGAACCACGTGAACATGGAGGAGGTTGAGGAGCAGCCTGATGCCGTTATCGGTAAGTTTTTGGTTAAGTCATTTACTGCAATCTTTCTTTTTTATACTGGTGCATCGCATTCATACATATCAAGGGGATTCGTGGATAAGTATAAACTGTCCACTAAAGTTCTTAGGACACCTATGCTAGTAACCTCACCCGGAGCTGAGTATATGGCAAGCAGTGGATGTTTTTAGATGCCATTAGCCATTGGAAGCCATGTTTCCCCCCAGACTTGGTAATTTTGGAGTCACAAGGATTGGACGTGATACTGGGAATGGATTGGCTATCGATGTATGGGGGAAACATCGATTGCGCGAGTAAGTCAATTTTGCTCACCACCCCGGAGGGAAAAAGGATCAAGTATGTATCTGGGTATGCGCCTAGGAGGAGCCAAGTAAATACCCTCATGGTAGTTGTTCAGGAGGAAGTTCCTGTAGTGAAGGATTACCCTGATGTTTTTCCAAAGGAGTTACCAGGCATGCCACCGGATTGAGACATCGAGTTTTTGATAGAGCTATTGCCAGGTACCGGGCCAATATCAAAGAGACCCTACCGAATGCCCGCAAACGATCTAGAAGAGATCAAGAAGCAGATTAAGGAGTTGTTGGAGAAAGGTTATATTCGAATGAGTTCATCACCATGGGGAGCCCCAGTGCTTTTGGTGGAGAAGAAGGATAAGTCTCTAAGAATCGTTGTTGATTATCGTGCGTTGAATGAAGTGACGATTAAGAACAAGTACCCCCTACCGATGATCAATGATCTATTTGACCAGTTGACAGGAGCTAAAGTGTTTTTAAAGATCGATCTGCATCAGGATATCACCAGCTGAAGATTCAAGAGAAGGATATACCTTAGACAGCTTTCACCACAAGGTATGGGCTGTATGAGTATACGGTCATGTCTTTTGGATTGACTAACGCCCCTGCCTATTTCATGAGTATGATGAACAAGGTGTTCATGGAGTTCTTGGATAAGTTCGTTGTGGTGTTCATTGATGATATCTTGGTATACTCGAAGAGTGAAGAGGAGCACAAGGAACATTTACGTTTAGTTCTCGAGAAGCTCAGGGAACATCAGTTGTATGCCAAGTTCAGCAAATGTGAGTTTTGGTTGAAGGAAGTTGGATTTCTTGGACATGTTATATCAGAAGAGGGTATAGCAGTGGACCCAACTAAGGTTCAGTCAGTCACTGAGTGGTTGGCACCCACCTCAGTTGGAGAGATCCGCAGTTTTCTTGGACTCGCGGGATATTATCGGAGATTTGTTGAAAATTTCTCTAAGATTGCGAAGCCTATGACGACGTTGTTGAGGAAGGATACCAAATTCCATTAGATTGAAGAATGTGAAGCAAGTTTCCAGGAGTTTAAGAAACGTTTGACTACAGCCCCAGTGCTGATTCTGCCGGATATACGCAAGGACTTCCAACTGTATTGCGATGCTTCTCCCTTAGGACTTGGAGGAGTACTAATGCAGGACGGAAGAGTTGTTTCGTATGCCTCACGACAACTGAGACCGCATGAGTTAAATTATGCCACGCATGATTTGGAGTTGGCTGCCGTAGTGCATGCGTTGAAGACTTGGAGACATTTTCTCATAGGAAACCGTTGCGATGTATACATGGATCACAAGAGTTTGAAGTACATCTTCACACAGAAGGAGCTTAACCTCAGACAGAGGAGATGGTTGGAGCTCACAAAGGATTATGATATGAAGCTGCATTATCATCCAGGAAAGGCCAATGTCATAGCAGACGCTTTGAGCCGTAAGAGCTACGTTAACACCCTCGTAAGCTGAGGGATGCCAAAGGAGTTAGCCGAGGATCTTAGGGAACTTCGATTGGAAATAATTCCTCAAGGGTTTTTGGCAACATTGGAGGTTAAAGCAACACTATTGGAAAAGATTCGAGAAGCTCAGAAGGATGACAAAGATATCGCTGAGATAAAGGAGAAAATGGGTGAAGGCAAAGCCAAAGGTTTTCGTGAGGATGAGCACGACACCTTGTGGTTTGAGGACCATATATATGTGCCCAATAATGCAGAGGTCAGGAAGTTGATACTACAGGAAGCCCATGACTCGCCATACTCGATACACCTCGGAAACACTAAGATGTATTTGGATTTGAAGGGGTGTTTCTGGTGGGCTGGTATGAAGAAGGATATTGCCGAGTATGTAGCCGTATGTGATGTATGTCAGAGAGTGAAGGCAGAACATCAAAAGCCAGCAGGATTGCTACAACCTATGCCGATACCTGAATGGAAGTGGGATAAGCTTGGCATGGATTTTATCACTAGATTGCCCAGGACCAAATGGGATATGATTCTATAGGGCAGTAGTTGATCGCTTGACCAAAGTGGCTCACTTTATCCCCGTAAAAACCACGTATACAAGTGCGAAGTTGGCCAAGATATACATGACCAGGATCGTATGTCTGCATGGAGTTCCAAGGACCATCGTATCAGATAGAGGAACACAGTTTACCTCAAAGTTTTGGCATCAGCTGCACCAGACCTTGGGTACCAGACTAGAGTTCAGTACAGCTTTTCACCCACAGATAGGTGGACAGACCGAGAGAGTCAATCAGATTCTAGAGGACATGTTGAGAGCTTGTGCGCTAGATTATGGATCTAGTTGGGATGACAACCTGCCCTATGTAGAGTTCTCATACAACAACAGTTACCAGGCCAGTTTGAAGATGGCACCGTTCGAATCATTGTATGGGAGAAGATGCCGAACACCATTCATGTGGGATGAAGTTGGAGACCGCCAGTTGTTTGGACCAGATTTGATTAAGGAATCAGAAGAGAATGTTAAACTAATTCGAGATAGACCGAAGGTAGCTTAGTCCCGACAGAAGAGTTATGCAGATTCAAAACGCAAGGAGGTAGTCTACGAAATCGGAGACAGAGCGTATCTGTGAGTGTCACCTCTTCGAGGAGTTAAATGTTTTGGTGTTAAGGGGAAATTAGCCCCGAGATTTGTGGGACCGTACCGTGTTTTGGAACGCATGGGAGAAGTTGCCTACAAGTTGGAGTTACCCGAAGGACTGTCATGAGTTCATGATGTGTTTCATGTTTCCCAGTTGAAGAAGTGTCATACATAGATGGCCGAGATTCCTCTAAGAGATACAGTGCCCCTGGAAGCAATTCAGTTGGATAGTGATTTGACGTATGATGAGAAGCCTGTCAAGATTTTAGAGTTTGCCAGCCGAGTTACTCGCACCAAGGTTATCAAATTTTGCAAAGTTCAGTGGAGCCACCATACCGAGGATGAAGTCACATGGGAACGAGAGGATGATCTTTGCAAAGACCACCCACACCTATTTTCTAGCCAACCCGAATCTCGAGGGCGAGATTCATCTTAAGGGGGGGGGGTAGGTTTGTAACATCCCAAATTTTTAATTTGGAACGTTATACATAGGTCATTCATGCATATCATATTTTATTTGCATTTCGTTTCGCGATCCTCGAAAATTCTAAGCAACTCAAGGACCCTCGGAGAGAGTTGGGGATTTATCGGTTTTCATATTTGAAATTTATCAAATATCGAAACGAGGATCAGTTGTTTTATTATTTTTTCTCTCCAAAAATATTTCATATTAAAATATATGAGAGGAGATAATATGACTTCTCCAAAATAAACGAAATATTGGAGGAAAAATAATAAAATCAACCTTTTGTTTTTATTCGGATTTTATTGCTATTTTATTTGCATGGGAAAAATGCGCGTTTTTCAAAATTGCATTTTAGGCCCAAATAAATGTTTACCTTGTCCGGCATATTTTTAGAGGACGGGGATTTTTTTTCCTGCAGCGGAATAATTTAAAAAAAACAGCGCAGGACTCCTGGCCCGGCTGGCCCTTATAAGCCGGGGCCCGAGACCCCAGCCCAGCCGCCCCGCCTCCCGCCGCCGGAGTGCCGCCGCCGCCCGCGCAGCCGCCGCCTCGCCTCGCCTGGCTGCGCCGCCGCCCCGATCCGCTGCCCCGCCACCGGACCTGCTCACCGCCGCCGCCGCCGACTCGCCGGAGCCGGGCCGCCGCCTGCCGGACTCGAGGCAGCCGCCGTTTTTTAAAACCGATCGGTTTTATTTCATAAACCCTAGTTTCGGTTTTTTTATTAGATCGGTTTTTTTCGGTTCGGTTAAATAGTGGTCGTTCGTCTGTACGTTCGCTTTAACGAACAGTTTTCGCCTTTAGTCACAGACAACGAACGCTTGTTCGTTAGCCTGTTTCTCAGTTTTCCTTTTTCTCGGATTTTTCGCGATTACTTTCGATCGCGATTTCTGATCTGATTTTCGTTTTAGTTTATCTTTTCGCTCTTTTATCAGAATCAGGCAATTCAAGCGCCGATATCTTTGCCTCGAAGCCCTCTTTCCGTTTAACCAACTTGAACAAGATTTTGGTATTGTAAAATTTGACTTTAGTCTAGATTAGTAATCGGATCTTGTTTCTTTCGCAGTTTGTGTTTCGTTGCTCCGTTTGATTCGATTCTTTTTGCAAATCAGAGTTCTCAAGTTGAAATTTCTAGTTAGTTCTTCTTATTTGAGTTTTACCCGTGCATATTTGCTTGATTACTTATGTATGTTATTGTTTGTGTGCGATAGAACACCCGGAGTGCGAAGCGTGCTACTACGATGTAACGCCCTCGATGCGGCTATATCTCCTACGTGTCGAAGCACGACTTAGAGGCATAACCGCATTGAAAGCAATGTCGCAAGTGAGGTAATCTTCACACAACCCATGTAATACATAAGGGAAAGAAAAACATAGTTGGCTTACAATCGCCACTTCACACAATTACATGAATAAAGCATTACATCAATCAAATACAATCATGGCCCGACTACGGAGCCAAAATAAAAGAAGAACCCCAAATGCGACAAAGGTCCTCGATCGACCCCAACTGGGCTCCACTACTGATCAACTAGAACAAAACAACACAAAGAGCAAGATCTTCATCGAGCTCCTCCTGAGCTTGGTTGCGTCATCTGCACGGACTCATCGGCACCTGCAAGCTGGTTTTGGAAGTATCTGTGAGCTACGGGGACTCAGCAATCTTGCACCCTCGCGATCAAGACTATTTAAGCTTATGGGTAAGGTAAAGGTATGAGGTGGAGCTGCAGCAAGCGACTAGCATATATGGTGGCTAACATACGCAAAAGAGAGCGAGAAGAGAAAGCAAAGCACGTTCGAGAATCTATGATCAAGAAGTGATCCTAGAACAACCTACGTCAAGCATAACTCCAACAACCATGTTCACTTCCCGGCCCCCACCGGAAAGAGACCATCACGGTTACACACGCGGTTGATTCATTTTAATTAAGGTCAAGTTCAGGTTTTCTACAACCGGACGTTAACAAATTCCCATCTGCCCATAACCGCGGGCACGGCTTTCGAAAGTTCAATCCCTGCAGGGGTGTCCCAACTTAGCCCATCACAAGCTCTCACGGTCAACGAAGGAATAGACCTCCTCCCGAGACATTCCGATTAGACTTGGTATCCCGGTACAACAAGACATTTCGACAGGGTAAAACTAAACCAGCAACACCGCCCGAATGTGCCGACAAATCCCGATAGGAGCTGCACATATCTCTTTCCCAGGGCACACTCAGATGAGCCAGACGTCGGGTAAGCCAGCCCAGAGTTGCCCCTGGTAGCCTCGGACATCGCTCAGTTGGACCAACACTCAGAGGAGCACTGGCCCCAGGGGGTAAAATAAAGATGACCCTTGGGCTGGCCGACCCAAGGGAAAGAAAAAGGCTAGGTGGCGAATGGTAAAACCAATGTTGGGCATTGCTGGAAGAGCTTTACTTAAGGCGAACTGTCAAGGGGTTCCCATAATAGCCCAACCGCGTAAGGGACGCAAAATCCGGGAACATAACACCGATATGACGGAAACTAGGGCGGCAAGAGTGGAACAAAACACCAGGCATAAGTCCGAGCCTTCCACCCTTTACCAAGTATATAGATGCATTAAGATAACATAGCAATATAATGATATCCCAACAAGTAAATAAAAGATGTTCCAACAAGGAACGGCCTCCGATCTTCACCTGCAACTAGCAACGCTATACGAGGGGCTGAGCAAAGCGGTAACATAGCCAATCAACGGTTTGCTAGGACAAGGTGGGTTAGAGGTTTGACATGGCAATTGGGAGGCTGACAAGCAAATGGTAGGCATCGTAGCATTGGCATAGCAAAAGAGCGAGCAAACCAGCATAGCAAAGATAGTAGTGATTTCGAGGGTATGATCATCTTGCCTGAAATCCCGCAAGGAAGAAGAACGAGTCCATGAAGAAGACAAACGGACGTAGACGAACGGTTCCTCACAAACGCGACGTTATCGGAACCAACCCGAAGAAGCAACACCGGAAAAGAAACACACAACATAGTAAACAACCACGACATGAACATGGCATGATGCACAATCAAGTATGGTGCATGTCCGGTTTAAATATGCATGGCATGGCAAAGTGCACAAACAATCCTACAAATTAAGTGGAGCTCAATATGCAACTCCATTGCATATTGACGAAACACCACATACAAGTAATTTAGTTTGATCTCGTTTATGTACCCAACAATGTTAAATGTTGTTAAACATGGCAAGAGGGTGAAGCAAATGAACACTACCTATCTAGTCAAGGTTAAATGAGGCCGGAAACAACGAACAACAATTCCGGAAACTCCTCATGAGCATAAATTAGGTTTGGTACTGTTCTGCCCTAAACATTATTTTAGAGTTGTTAAACATGCAAGATGAGTGCAACATGTTAAACTAGACATTTTTCTACCCCATTTACATATATAATTTATTAAATTCGGAGTTACGGTTATTTAGTTATGAATTAAATCATTTTAACATGGCATAGGAGCAAATTTAAACAAACAGAATTTTTAATATTTCAAACATAGATGAAAGTTGGATATTATTAATCTACACAAAATTCTGAGCAAGTTTCATATATAAATCATTTTAATCCGATGCACGGTTAGTGAGTTATTAAATGCATGATCTAGGGGGACTAATCTGCAAAACTGGCAATCTCTGGATAAATCGTTAAATCGCAGATCTGGAAAAAAATTGGCTATGGGCCGAAACTGCACATGGATCCATAGGGAAAACAGGAGAGGGGGCGGCTCACCCATGGGCTCGGCCCAGGAAGGAGGGGGAGGCAGGCCGACGCGGGGGCGGCGCGCTGGGCCGGACTCGGGCGCTGGGCCGGACTCGGGCGCTGGGCCTGGGAGGCCAAGGCGGCCGACGCGCTGGAGCTGGCCTGGTGGGGAGGCTGGGCCGGGCCCACGAGGCGCAGGGCGTCCTCCTCCTCGATCCCGCCTGGATCGAGGGAGGCAGGGGGGCGGCGGCGGCGCCAGGAAACTCCGGCGAGGGCGCAGCAACGGCGGGGGTCGGAGAGTGATGGGGAACGCCGGGGACGGCGCGGGGCTGCCGGATCTGGCCGGAGGTGGCCGGATCCGGGCGATGGCGACGTGGAGATGGCGGATGCGGTGGCTGGCGATGGCGGACGCGGCGACCGACGATGGAGGCAGCGAGGCGGCGAGAGGAGGCGGGCGGTGGCGCTGGGCGGCGATGGTCGTCGGCGGGGAGGCGCTAGGCGACGGGCGAAGAGGCGGCTGGCGATGGAATTCTGCGGTGGCGGCGGGGAGCCTCGGGCCCGGGAGGGCCGGATCTGGGATGCTCCGGGCCCCGACGAAGTGGGGTGGCGCGGGCGCTGACATGGCGCGCTGCGGTTGGTCGAGCGGAGCGGTGGAGCTGAGGTGGCGGGCTCCTATTGGTGGGAGTGAGGTGGCCGGCGAGATGGACACGTCCGGTGCGGCGTGGACGCGTCCGGCGGCGCGAGGGGAGGAGAAGCTAGGGTTTCATCTGCGAATTGATCTGAAATTTCGGGGAGGGGTGCTCTTTTATAGGTAGAGGGAGCTAGGAGAGTCCAAATGAGGTGCGGTTTTCGGCCACGCGATCGTGATCGAATGACCGAGATGATGGAGCAGAGTTAGGTGGATTTTGGGCCAAATTGGAGAGGTGTTGGGCTGCAACACACACGAGGCCTTCTCGGTCCCTCGGTTAACCGTTGGAGTATCTAACGAAGTCCAAATGGTACGAAACTTGACAGGCGGTCTACCGGTAGTAAACCAAGGCCGCTTGGCAAGTCTCGGTCCAATCCGGAAATGTTTGATCCCCACATAGAAAAGAAAGCTCGAAATGACCACCTGAGGAGAACAAAGCGCCGGAATGCAAAACGGACAACGGGGAAAATTCTCGGATGCATGAGACGAACACGTATGCAAATGAAATGCGCATGATGACATGATATGTAATGCATGACACGCAAGCAATGACAAGGCAACAACAGCGAATAACTGAACGACACCTGGCACATTGGTCTCGGGGCGCTACAACACTCCACCACTATGAGAGGATCTCGTCCCGAGATCTAGAATGGCACCGGAGGGAAAACGGAAGGAAAAGAGAAGAGGTAAAACTAAGTTGCTCCTATGACAAATGAGTGAAACCAAAGAACCTTGAGTGGTTGAACAAATTGAAAGAACGAATGCAACGAGAAAGAGCGAAGTTTAAAGCACTCCGTTAGAAGAGAGGAACAAAGAACATTGCGAAACCCTTGAGGCTGAAGGGCAAGATATATATAGAAAAATACTCCGGTTAAGTGGACAATCATGAAAAGAACAAGGTTCTGACAAGCACAAGAAGAAGGATGGAAGAGAGCAACATCACAATGCCTCCGGAAGAGAAGAATAGAAGTCAGATCATTACAATAGGAGAATGGAGAAGAAAAGCCAACATCTGCCACAAAAGAGCTTGACAAAGCATCTTTAGAAGAAGGGTCGAACGGAGTTGTTAGAAAACCGACAACAAAAAGAACAAGGTTGTAGTGGGGTTATGGAGAACATCTCAAAACTATGAGGTGAAATTCTGCCACTAACAGAAACGATATATTAGATTGATAACAACAAGGAGATGAGAAGCTTAATTCACCAGGAGGATAGATAAATAACTTGGGTCATTTATAAACAACATAGATAGCAACAAGCCATAGGGAAGGCTTTAGGTGAAATATAACCCAAGATAATTCCAATGACGAGATTGATGGATTAAAATACCTCATTCATAACAACATGTGAGTTATGAAACATGAACTCAAATTATTAAGAATGACATAATACCACCTCCAATAATACGGAAGAAAGAATTGCACTCCGGATAGGAAGATGATGAAAGCTTGAGTTCCTTTGAAAATAATCTCGATGAACACTTCGAGAAAGAATTAAATCCTTGATGAATCAACATGTAGAACCTTCATGACGAACTCCGGTAACAAAAGAATGATCAAACGGAAAGGAAGATAAGAAGAGTAAGGTTGAAGCCTTGCAATGATTAGATGAAGCTTAACAACGAGACAAAGAGAAAACTTGGCACTGCGGTAAAGAAAAATGAACAAATGGAAACAAGAATTTGATGAGCCTACGGAATAAGGAATTAATCACTTGGATGAAACAAGAATAAGAATTACATTGTGCCTATCCTTCACCAATTAAATTGATGACAAACAATGGATTTGGTATACTACTTATTCTCGTAGAAAGGGTTAAGATAGATATACCGTCAACTTGAGAAGGTCTTCAACTAACCACCGGTGGAATCGAAACAACGAATGAATTGGTATGATAAAGAAGGAAGAGAAATCTTAAACGAACCACCGTAAGAATTAAAAATGAACGAAGAGAAGATAAAGAAACACCGGGAAGAATTATAAAATGAATGAAGATGCTTGAGAGAATTTAAATATGAGAGAACGAAGAGATGACGAGCTGACTAGAGAACACTTGAACGATGCACCGGTAAGATTAGGAGAACGATAACTGAAAGCTGGGAATGGATAATTATGAGATGATGGGCTCCGGAGAATCAAACTGAAAATACTCTGAATTACTCCGGATGGGTGAAAAAAAAATCTCACGATCGCAAATAATTAAGAGAGGATGGCAACAAGCTAGAATCACAGATCTTGAAGAGAATGTAGCACGATTGAGAGGACAATCTTCTTCAGTCTTCATATGATGAGAGGGACGACGAGAAACACCAACAATAATTGTAGAGGCACTCCGGAATAAAGAATAGAAAAGTTGAGCCAACGATGAAAAGAATTGTGAAAGATCTAGGAGAAAACATTTGACTGATGACAATTTGGAAAAGAATTTGAGATTAACTCCGGGAGAATAAGAAGATTCAGGTAAGATCCTGGGAAAAGACCTGTGGGTTAGGGCCCACTCAAAAGAAACACCGTTGAACAATTCAAAAGAGAGAAAGCACTGGTTGAATTAAATGACTTGAATGAGGGGACATCCTCGAAAGAGCTTGAATGAAAGCAGAGTGTAAGCACAAATCTTCGAGATATCTTGAGCACTCCGGAATAATTGAATAGTGAGAAATGAATGAATATGATGAGCACCGGCATGAGGACACATTTGAAACGAGGAAAAGGATGTGATCACCATCGAAAGATTGCATTGAGAACACCGGGGAAGATAAAAGAACAAAGAATGATAAACTTGAGGCTCAGTTAGAATCTTCATGAGCAACACCGGGTAAGAATATTGACGGAAAAAAAAGAGTGGGGAGGCTTCACATGAATAAGATGGATACTTGAATAAGAAATCTGAGTCCTCGAAGAAGAAGGGTGGGTGGGTGGGAAAAACAAAGACAGCTTGGGACGAATGAAACAAGCACCGTTGAGAAAGCTGAGATTGAATCTTGCGAATGTTGAAATGATCGGATCCACTTGAGGAGAGACACACCGATTGAAAAGAAATTGAAATGAGAAACTCGATGATCGAGAAGGATTAGTATTCACATAGGAATATGAGAATACCATTTGGGGAAGGTATGGAATCAACATTTGACTTCGAAGCAACTCGAATACCATAACTCAAAACAAAAACAAAGGGATTGGCTTGCAGAATAAGCCGGAACAAACATATGATAGAGATTTCGTCCGAAGTTTTTGTGGTGGGGCCTACACGGGCTCGATCGTACAACACCATCATGTACAAGGCAGTGCACATGACATACGAAGCGTCCCCGAGTCGGCATAGCCAAGGACTCTTTAAGACACAACGAGACCACTGTAAAACCGACCGTGAATAGGCGGACCACTAGACGTCGAACCCCAATTTCATATCATACATCTGTCGGAAAGATATCCTACGAGCTACTTGAATTCCCACCTATGAAACTCCCGAAATTTTCCGGTTATGTAATCAGGTGTTGGGGATACAGGGGAAGCATAATATCTCACCCAAAACTAACAAATCCTACATCCAGCTGTATCCATCCTTCAACACATAACCAAGAAACCTTCGGAAATCATCTACCTCAACCTTCGAAAAGCATCCGTTATACGAGTTATGGCGATACTCCCGAACTCCCGCCCCAGTACTGGGTGGGTTATCTCACCAACGAACTGCATAAAAGAGATTTTCGATGTCGGCGTACTAAACTCAGGTATTCCAGAATTGCAACGATAAAATTATGACGACAACACCTCAGAGCTCAACTCCCCGGGACACTTCCACAAAACCCCTGACAGGAGGCACCAAGACAATGTTCTCATCATAAAACCATCGGAACGATTACAAGATACCCGCGTGATCCTAAAAATTTTAGTGAAATTTGAGAAGAGAAGAGTCAAAACTCTACGTTAGGATGCCTTACCAGAGCGATGAGGAGACTGGGAAGTAAAAAGAATTCCTAAACTCTCCGATATATAATTCCTAAATGACTCAAAACATTTTTCTAGACACAACTCGTCCACTAAGAATGATCAAGCAATGGGGCTCCTAAGGTCGGGGAAGGCTATGATACCAACTTGTAACGCCCTCGATGCGGCTATATCTCCTACGTGTCGAAGCACGACTTAGAGGCATAACCGCATTGAAAGCAATGTCGCAAGTGAGGTAATCTTCACACAACCCATGTAATACATAAGGGAAAGAAAAACATAGTTGGCTTACAATCGCCACTTCACACAATTACATGAATAAAGCATTACATCAATCAAATACAATCATGGCCCGACTACGGAGCCAAAATAAAAGAAGAACCCCAAATGCGACAAAGGTCCCCGATCGACCCCAAATGGGCTCCACTACTGATCAACTAGAACGAAACAACACAAAGAGCAAGATCTTCATCGAGCTCCTCCTGAGATTGGTTGCGTCATCTGCACGGACTCATCGGCACCTGCAAGCTAGTTTTGGAAGTATCTGCGAGCCACGGGGACTCAGCAATCTCGCACCCTCGCGATCAAGACTATTTAAGCTTATGGGTCAGGTAAAGGTATGAGGTGGAGCTGCAGCAAGCGACTAGCATATATGGTGGCTAACATACGCAAAAGAGAGCGAGAAGAGAAAGCAAAGCACGTTCGAGAATCTATGATCAAGAAGTGATCCTAGAACAACCTACGTCAAGCATAACTCCAACAACTGTGTTCACTTCCCGGCCCCCACTAGAAAGAGACCATCACGGTTACACACGCGGTTGATTCATTTTAATTAAGGTCAAGTTCAGGTTTTCTACAACCGGACGTTAACAAATTCCCATCTGCCCATAACCGCGGGCACGGCTTTCGAAAGTTCAATCCCTGCAGGGGTGTCCCAACTTAGCCCATCACAAGCTCTCACGGTCAACGAAGGAATAGACCTCCTCCCGAGACATTCCGATCAGACTCGGTATCCCGGTACAACAAGACATTTCGACAGGGTAAAACTAAACCAGCAACACCGCCTGAATGTGCCGACAAATCCCGATAGGAGCTACACATATCTCTTTCTCAGGGCACACTCAGATGAGCCAGACGTCGGGTAAGGCAGCCCAGAGTTGCCCCTGGTAGCCTCGGACATCGCTCAGTTGGACCAACACTCAGAGGAGCACTGGCCCCGGGGGGTAAAATAAAGATGACCCTTGGGCTGGCCGACCCAAGGGAAAGAAAAAGGCTAGGTGGCGAATGGTAAAACCAATGTTGGGCATTGCTGGAAGAGCTTTACTTAAGGCGAACTGTCAAGGGGTTCCCATAATAGCCCAACCGCGTAAGGGACGCAAAATCCGAGAACATAACACCGATATGACGGAAACTAGGGCGACAAGAGTGGAACAAAACACCAGGCATAAGGCAGAGCCTTCCACCCTTTACCAAGTATATAGATGCATTAAGATAACATAGCAATATAATGATATCCCAACAAGTAAATAAAAGATGTTCCAACAAGGAACGGCCTCCGATCTTCACCTGCAACTAGCAACGCTATACGAGGGGCTGAGCAAAGCGGTACATAGTCAATCAACGGTTTGCTAGGACAAGGTGGGTTAGAGGTTTGACATGGCAATTGGGAGGCTGACAAGCAAATGGTAGGCATCGTAGCATTGGCATAGCAAAAGAGCGAGCAAACCAGCATAGCAAAGATAGTAGTGATTTCGAGGGTATGATCATCTTGCCTGAAATCCCGCAAGGAAGAAGAACGAGTCCATGAAGAGGACAAACGGACGTAGACGAACGGTTCCTCACAAACGCGACGTTATCGGAACCAACCCGAAGAAGCAACACCGGAAAAGAAACACACAACATAGTAAACAACCACGACATGAACATGGCATGATGCACAATCAAGTATGGTGCATGTCCGGTTTAAATATGCATGGCATGGCAAAGTGCACAAACAATCCTACAAATTAAGTGGAGCTCAATATGCAACTCCATTGCATATTGACGAAACACCACATACAAGTAATTTAGTTTGATCTCGTTTATGTATCCAACAATGTTAAATGTTGTTAAATATGGCAAGAGGGTGAAGCAAATGAACACTACCTATCTAGTCAAGGTTAAATGAGGCCGGAAACAACGAACAACAATTCCGGAAACTCCTCATGAGCATAAATTAGGTTTGGTACTGTTCTTCCCTAAACATTATTTTAGAGTTGTTAAACATGCAAGATGAGTGCAACATGTTAAACTAGACATTTTTCTACCCCATTTACATATATAATTTATTAAATTCGGAGTTACGGTTATTTAGTTATGAATTAAATCATTTTAACATGGCATAGGAGCAAATTTAAACAAACAGAATTTTTAATATTTCAAACATAGATGAAAGTTGGATATTATTAATCTACACAAAATTCTGAGCAAGTTTCATATATAAATCATTTTAATCCGATGGACGGTTAGTGAGTTATTAAATGCATGATCTAGGGGGACTAATCTGCAAAACTGGCAATCTCTGGATAAATCGTTAAATCACAGATCTGGAAAAAAATTGGCTATGGGCCGAAACTGCACATGGATCCATAGGGAAAACAGGAGAGGGGGGCGGCTCACCCATGGGCTCGGCCCAGGAAGGAGGGGGAGGCAGGCCGATGCGGGGGCGGCGCGCTGGGCCGAACTCGGGCGCTGGGCCTGGGAGGCCAAGGCGGCCGACGCGCTGGAGCTGGCCTGGTGCGGAGGCTGGGCCGGGCCCACGAGGTGCAGGGCGTCCTCCTCCTCGATCCCGCCTGGATCGAGGGAGGCAGGGGGGCGGCGGCGCCGCCAGGAAACTCCGGCGAGGGCGCAGCAACGGCGGGGGCCGGAGAGTGATGGGGAACGCCGGGGACGGCGCGGGGGCTGCCGGATCTGGCCGGAGGTGGCCGGATCCGGGCGATGGCGACGTGGAGATGGCGGATGCGGTGGCTGGCGATGGCGGACGCGACGACCGGCGATGGAGGCAGCGAGGCGGCGAGAGGAGGCGGGCAGTGGCGCTGGGCGGCGATGGTCGTCGGCGGGGAGGCACTAGGCGACGGGCGAAGAGGCGGCTGGCGATGGAATTCTGCGGTGTCGGCGGGGAGCCTCGGGCCCGGGAGGGCCGGATCTGGGCTGCTCCGGGCCCCGACGAAGTGGGGCGGCGCGGGCGCTGACATGGCGCGCTGCGGTTGGTCGAGCGGAGGGGTGGAGCTGAGGTGGCGGGCTCCTATTGGTGGGAGTGAGGTGGCCGGCGAGATGGACACATCTGGTGCGGCGTGGATGCGTCCGACGGCGCGAGGGGAGGAGAAGCTAGGGTTTCATCCGCGAATTGATCCGAAATTTCGGGGAGGGGTGCTCTTTTATAGGTAGAGGGAGCTAGGAGAGTCCAAATGAGGTGCGGTTTTCGGCCACGCGATCGTGATCGAACGACCGAGATGATGGAGTAGAGTTAGGTGGGTTTTGGGCCAAATTGGAGAGGTGTTGGGCTGCAACACACACGAGGCCTTCTCGGTCCCTCGGTTAACCGTTGGAGTATCTAACGAAGTCCAAATGGTACGAAACTTGACAGGCGGTCTACCGGTAGTAAACCAAGGCCGCTTGGCAAGTCTCGGTCCAATCCGGAAATGTTTAATCCCCACACACAAAAGAAAGCTCGAAATGACCACCGGAGGAGAACGAAGCGCCGGAATGCAAAACGGACAACGGGGAAAATTCTCGGATGCATGAGACAAACACGTATGCAAATGAAATGCGCATGATGACATGATATGTAATGCATGACACGCAAGCAATGACAAGGCAACAACAGCGAATAACTGAACGACACCTGGCACATCGGTCTCGGGGCGCTACATACGAGTCTCTAGGTTTCACGGATCATCAGCAAGGCAAGTAACACTTTGATCATGCCCTTTATTACCCAGTTTTTATGCATTAGTTCCAATCCTCAAACACTACATGATTAGGATGTGATTAACTTGTGGGTTTGGGAAGTAGATGATGAGGTAGAACCTATTACCTGTTCTATCATCAAACCCTCGGGAGTTACCTCTATGTTGTTATATTGCCATGCTATGCTCGTAGACGTGGATTGGGTTTGAGTGCATCCATGACAGATGTGAGATTGTTAATTGATGGTTCAACTTAAGGTGGCAACTTTAATACACATATGGGTGGATTGATTGTTTGGGCACCCGGAGAATCCACTGTTGTCCTAGGATATCCCGGAGTACCCATGTGATCATCTTACGGTCCGCCACCCAGGCTCAAAGGGATCTTAAGATTATTCATGCTAGAAACTTCCGTGTGCAGCCACAAGCCATTATGGGCTCTGGCATAGTATGAGTAAGTTGTGTGACCTCTTTCAGTGGTGGGCTAGCAGATGTAGAGGGAAAGTAGGTGTAACTGTCCACCCAGAGTAAAGAGTGAATGCTTCTGAAATACTATGTCTCGGTCATCCGTTTCTCAAACATCATGAAGTGCGAGGAATCCAATGGAGGAGATCGAGTCTTGTGGGGAAAAGTGTGCAAACCTCTGCAGAGTGTACAATCTAATCATGGTTAGCCGTGTCCCCGGTTATGGACATCTTGAGTATCTAGTACTTGGATTATCCTATGGTATTTCATCACTCTAAATTAATTTGTTGGGTTAATGAACTAATTTAATTGGGATTGAGTTGGA
This sequence comes from Triticum dicoccoides, assembly GCF_002162155.2. NCBI lineage: Eukaryota > Viridiplantae > Streptophyta > Magnoliopsida > Poales > Poaceae > Triticum > Triticum dicoccoides. Next base: position 488,074,627 of record NC_041392.1, on the reverse strand, counting down.
GGAACCTTCTCAATGTTGTTTCAACTACCATGATAGTTAAAATAAAACGTATTCCTTCGTTGTAGGAAAAAATTGGCTTTTCGCAAAAACATAATAACCATACAGCCTCCACCAGCCAAATATGCATATAGTGTTAGCATTATTTCTGTTCATTTCTCTACTGTGTTACATTGCCAGCATATTCCATGTGCTGACCCATTTTTGGGCTGCAACCCATCATGTTGTAGACTTTTCAGACGAGGAGTAAGGTTCGCTAGGTCATTGCCGTGCAGCTCAGCTATGCCATTGGAGTTGATGGACTCACTTTATCTTCCAAGCCTTCCGCTGTTATCGTATTAGATGGCCTTAAGCCGTATTTATTGTAATAAGTTCTCTTTTGGAGACATCAATGTATTAAGTGTGTGATTGCTACTCTGTTATAAATCCTTCGAGTACTGTGTGTGTCAGCATTACCGATCCAGGGATGACACTGAAGCACAGAGACTTGACCGTTTGAGGTCGGGTCGCTACAATATGCTGGGGACCTTTGCCAAAAATATTGGATATTTAACACATAGTCGACCACGTGACATAATTAGACCTAAATCTTCTCTACACTTAATTAAGTTTCCATGTTCATTGGTAAATAAAATGGAGAAAAAATATGGACAACATATATGGTAATAAATTATCTTATTTTCATTTAACATATGGCATGATCGTTTAACATAATGATATTCTGTTGAGCTATCAAGCTAAAATCAAGCAAGCCAACATTGGCTCAAGATCGGCTCATTTCTCGTTCGAGCTACATAAAGTGTTCAAACTCAGCTTGTTTCTTTTCGAGTCGATCTCGAGTCGAGTCAAAAAACGAGTTGATTTCGAGCGGCTCACAAGCCTCGAGCTTTTCTTGCAGCCCTAGATTTAAGTTTTAAAGTTTCAGGTGAGATGTCGATATGTGGAGAATAAAGAGTGACAAGACCCTAAGCTTGGGGATTCCCAAGGCACCCCGAGTTAATATTCAAGGAAGATTTAAGCAACTAAGCTTGGGGGTGCCTCGAAAGGCATCCCCTCTTTCGTCTTCAACATTATGGGTAACCTCACTTGGAGCTATGTCTTCATTCATCACATGATATGTGTTTTTGCTTGGAGCGTCATTTTTTTGTTAGGATTTGTTTGCTGTTATTTAGAATAATTTTTTGCATCTTTTATTTCAATAAAAGTGGCAATGATAGCCTTTGCCATGCTTATTTTGCAAGTATACTTGTTGCTGTTTAAAAACAGAAATTTTACTGCTGTTGCAAAAATCCCTAGAAAAGTAAGAATGTGATAAAATGTTGAAACTTTTTGCAAAATGAGATCTGATATTTTTTCTTCACTGTGGTAAATTTTTATAATATTTGGAGTTAGGGAAGTATTGACACTATTGCATTCTTTACAGACTGTACTGTTTTGGCAGATTGCTGTTATGTTTGCACTGTTTGCATATGTTTGCTTGTTTAATGATTCTATTTGAGGATAGGAGTATTAAATATGCAGAGGCATTTAGTATGCAATGTTGAATAATAATTTTAGTGATTTGGTACAGTAGAGAATGATAAGGTTTTTGCATTGGTTTATACTAACTTATCTCACGAGTTCTTTTTGAGTTTTGTGTGGATGAAGATTTTGAGATTTAGGAAAACCGTGATATGAGAAGAATTAAGGAGACACAAAAGCTCAAGATTGGGGATGCCCAAGGCACCCCAAGATAATATTTCAATAAGTCTCAAGCATCTAAGCTTGGGGATGCCCCGGTAGGCATCCCACCTTTCTTCTTCAACAATTATCGGTTAGTATCGGTTGAGCCTAAGTTTTTGCTTCTTCACATGATGTGTGCTATCCTTGGAATGTCATTTTATTTTGTTTTGCTTGCTGTTTTAATAAAATACTTAGATCTGAAAGTTTTAAAATAAAATAGAGTCCTCAAATAGTTGTCAGGGAGGCTAAGTAAGCGGCGTTCACATCCTGTCAACAAGCTCTTTTCTATGTCATTTACTCTTGTGCTTCACTTATATCCTATGAGTAAATTGTTGAATAAATTGAATGTCATGAAGTTGAAATCATATCATGCCTAGTGGTAGCTTCACATTGGGTTTAGAAAGTGAAATCTTTTGAGGCTTGACAATCACAATATTGGTCATACTGATTCACGAATAATTAGTATAAGTAAGAGAACTTTCACATGCAAATACACTATCATGGAAATCTTTTGTGATTGTGAGCCCCCATAAAAATATTATATGCCAAAATTGTTGACGTTGGACAAGGAAGACATCGTAATGGTTTATGTTTGTTCATATTCACATAGAAGTTATATTGTCATAGATCCTTTAACATGTGGTGCTTGCTCCCCATCTTTGCTAGCCAAAATTTTTACAACAAGTAGAGATACTACTTGTGCATCAAAAAACCCTTAAACCCAAATCTTATTTTCAATAGTCCATACCTACCTAAGGATTGAGCAAGATCCTTCAAGTAAGTTGTCATCGGTGCAATAAGGCAATAAAAATTGCTTCTAAAAGTGTAAGATCATTTAGTGTAAGAGAAAATTGAGCGTTCTACGAACTTGTGATTGCAAAGTAATAAAAGCGACGGACTGCATAATAAAGGTTGCTATCATAAGGGGCAATATAACATGACATTCTTTTGCACTAAGGGGTTGAGCATACAAACAAAGAAGTGCATGGCGACCTCTGCTTCCCTCCGCGAAGGGACTATCTTTTACTTTTCAGTGTTTACTTTTATGCAAAGAGTCAAAGTATTCCTCTCTATTCCTTTTTATTTTTCTCTTTTGCCAAGCATCATGTGGTGAGGAAAGATCTAGGCACATATGTCCAGTTGAATATGGGTAGCATGAGTTATTATTGTTGACATCACCCTTGAGGTGAATACGTTGGGAGGCAAAATTAGAAGCCGTTTTGCTCATGTGTATGCGATGAGTGTTAGCAATAATAGAAGACTATATGATGGTTGAGTATGTGGAGCTCTTACTTAAACTCTATTGAATAAGTTGAATTGCAATTGCTTGGTGACTAAGAACATAGGTTGTTGGGTTTCAAGAGAATTCATTGTTTGAACCTTAACATGTGAATTGGTTGCCACTATAACATGAGAAGTTTTATAAGAAAGAATTGCTATTATGGTGCTAGGAAAAGTGATTGAAATTATCATTGATCAAACTTGTGCACTTTGCTAGCATTCACACTTCATAAATTATTTCTTTTATCATTTACCTACTCGAGGACAAGTAGGAATTACGCTTGGGGATGCTGATATGTCTCCAACGTATCTATAATTTATGAAGTATTCATGCCAATTTATTATCATTCTTGGATGTTTTACAATCATTTTATAGCAACTTTATATCATTTTTTGGGACTAACCTATTGACCTATTGCCCAGTGCCACTTGCTGTCTTTTGCTTGTTTTTTACATCGCAGAAAATCAATATCAAACGGAGCCCAAACACCGCAAAACTTTTTGTGGACTTTTTATGGGCCAGAACACTCCCGATGGGCCAAAGCAACACCTGGGGGGGGGGTGCCCCGAGGGGGGCACAACCCACTAGGGCGCGCCAGGGCCCCTAGCGCGCCCAGGTGGGTTGTGCACACCTCGGTGGCCTCCCATACCCCTTCTTTGCACTATAAATCCCCAAATATTCCGAAACCCTTCGGGGTTAACCTAGATCAGAAGTTCCGCCACCGCAGGGCTCCGTAGCCACTGAAAACCAATCTAGACCCGTTCCGGCATCCTGCCGGAGGGGTAATCATCTCCGGTGGCCATCTTCATCATCCCGGCAGCCACCATAATGAGGAGGGAGTAGTCTAGCCTTGGGGCTGAGGGTTTGTACCAGTAGCTATGTGTTTTATCTCTCTCTCTCTCTCTCATGATCTATATCATGGGATTTGTTAATATATTCGGATCATATGATGTTTCTCCCCTTTATACTCTTGTTGTGATGAATTGAGTTTTTCCCTTTGAGATCTCGTTGTTATCGGATTGAATACTTTTATGGATTTGAGAACACTTGATGTATGTCTTGCAATTGAATACTTGTGGTGACAATGGGGTATCGTATTGATTCACTTGATATATGTTTTGGCACTCAACTTGCGGATTCCCGCGGTGACATTGGGGTAATCTATGCATAGGGGTTGATGCATGTTCTTGTCCTTGTTTCTCCGGTAGAAATCTTGGGGCACTCTTGTAGTTCTTTGTGTGGATTGAGTATTATGAATATGAATATGCTTTGGTGTTATTCTAGTACGAACTCTAGGATAGATCGAACGAAAAAAATAGCTTTGCGTTATTTTAGTACGAACTCTTGAATAGATCGAACAGAAAGAATAGCTTTGAGGTGGTTTAGTACCTTACAAACAATTCCTATCTTTTGTTCTCCGCTAATACGAACATGGGAGTGATTCTTCATTACACTTTGAGGGATAATCATATGATCCAACTATGTTAGCATTGTTGAGAGATTGCACTAGCGAAAGTACGGACCCTAGGCCTTGTTTTTAAGCATTGCAATACCGTTTTTGTGCCCGTTTACTATTTGCTACCTTGCTATTTTTATTTATATAAAAATACATTTCTACCATCCGTATCACACTGTTATCACCATCTCTTCGCCGAACTAGTGCACCTATACAATTTGCCACTTTATTGTGTGTGTTGGGACACAAGAGATTTCTTGTATTAGGTTGCAGGGTCGCTTGAGGGATACCATCTTCATCCTACACCTCTCACGGATTGATAAACCTTAGGTCATCCACTTGAGGTAAAATTGCTCTTGTCCTACAAAACTCTGTGCTTGGAGGCCCAACATGTGTCTACAAGAATAAAGTTGCGTAGTAGACATCAGTAGGTGATAGCGGAGTATCAGTTATCACTGTTATATTTTGGGGATAAATTTTGTCATTAAGTTGGTCAGGTGCCACCTAACCGGGATTTTCCAGTGCAACCACATTTGCCTTTATAGGAAGGCCCTAATGCGGTCTATTGTCATGCCTCTCGCCGGTGCCTCCAACGAGGGAAGGTTATGGGCACGCGCTACCCTGATCAGGTAGGCGGACATAAGCCGTGTGTGCCCGTAGTTGGTGTTGAGATCTCTTGTCCCCATTTGGGACCGTGCATGTTTTGCCACGATGGTGGCCATTGATGCCTTTGGTAGTCACAAGGCTACCCAGGACTGAACCCTAAAGGTGTGTTGGTCGGCGTGGCCGGGAGAGTGTCATGGCAGTACGTCGGTTTTGTCGGAACACCGTTGGTCCACCCGAATGGGAGTGCGAGGCCATGGGTTATGTGGTGTGGGTAAAGTGCGCTACCTCTGCAGAGTCTATGTGTTCAATCTATCGATAGCCGTGTCCTCGGTCATGGGCATAAGTTCGTACTAGGTCACACCGTTTGATCAACACTCGCATGACGGCATGACTTATAGGTGATTTATATGTTGATATATTGTGAGCAGTAACAGTTTGGCAGTATGTTGATGATGATGTTGGGATGATCTCGAGGATGATCATTCAGTTTGTGGTATGGTCACGAGGTGATCATGTGGATGTTTTGATCACAAGGTGATCAGGTGGATCACGAGGTGGTCGAGATGGTATATTGCTTGGCCGGTTAGCTAAGAGTGAGATGGATATTGAGATTGGAGATGGTGGTTTATCAGTATTGTATTAGTTTCATGCCATGTTTAGTAGTTGCTTTCGTATCATGGTAGCTGTTAATTAATTAACCTGTTAATGCTATGTTGTTGTCTTGCTTTGATGCTTTTGGTTGTTGTGAGCTTGCAAGTACATTCAATGTACTGAGCTAGCGTGTCATGCAAGATTGCAGGTGATGCCATGATTGCTTGATTGCTTGTCGAGGTTGCCGTGCGTGCGAGCTAGATCGTGTCCCAGCCAAAGTCCCTTCAGAGTGGAGTTCACCACCTCTGTCATTGTTCCGCTGCTCGAAGTATTCCGCTGCTACGAGTTGTTCCGCTGCGGGCATAGAGCAAGTGTAATATCGCAGGTGTAGTGTCGTTGTGCTGATGTGCTTCTTTGTAACATGAGACCCTTGTATTATTATTCTTGTAATAAGAGCTGATTTGTTCTATGTCAAGCAGTGCTGTATTCCAGAGACTTCTCCTCGATCTCTAGGCTGGAATACGGGGCTTTCTAGTTTCTCTGAGCCGGGGTGCCACAGGCTTGGTATCAGAGCAGGTCTGGCTGTAGGACGCCCTAGTTAGCGCGAGCGGTAGAAATTGGTAGTATAGAGTCTGTCTTGTTTGTTGCATTTGGTTGCTACATTTGTTTGTTGCATAGCATGCATATAGTCTTATTATTTTGCTACTAACAGTTTAATCTGGTGAGTGTAGCTGGCATCGGTCTGGATCCACTACAACTCAACCCCTGCATTTCTCCAGTTTTCTTTTCTTGCCTGTTCTTCGGTGTTTGGTGTAATTTCTGTCCCAGCAGAGTGATGCCAAGTGATCCTGACACTGTTTTAAAAAATGGTGCTCAGGTATCACGCCGATATCCTTCTTAGACATGTTGCTACCCTGGATCGTCCTTTTTATCTTGTCGTGTTGGCAACCCTTAATGATCTTAGTCATCAAGAAAGGGCAGTGCCAGCAGGCTCAATTTTCCTTGCTATCCTATTTCTTGGATGAGTATGGATTTTTTTCGTCCGTTGATAATAATGTGGTCGCGACATTCATGTCCCGCTACATGGTTACCAAGTACGTCCTCGCCTTCCTTGCTAGTCAAGGTTTCTACCTGGCTAAGCCAACACTTGGTGTAGCGATGTTTACACCAATCCTTCCACATATTTATTCGTTCTCGTGCACACCGTGACAACATGTTAGATCATAGTACCGGAGATCCCGCGAGATTCGTGTGCTTAAGTAGGCATGCATATTGTGTGACTAGCAGTAATATGTGACATTGTTTGTGTGTGAATTGATTGTTGTGCGATTTTGTTTAGTTTTGAGTTGTTTCTTTGCTTCTTTCATTTTTTGGGCCCTCGGTGTTGATACGTCTCCAACATATCTATAATTTTTTATTGTTCCATGCTATTATATATTTTGTTTTGGATGTTTAATGGGCTTATTTATACACTTTATATTATTTTTGGGACTAACCTATTAACCGGAGGCCCAACCCAAATTGCTGTTTTTTGCCTATTTCAGTGTTTCGTAGAAAAGGAATATCAAACGGAGTACAAACGGAATGAAACCTTCGGGAGCATGATTTTTGGAACAAACGTGATCCAGAGGACTTGGAGTGGACGTCAAGCAACCAACTAGGAGTCCACGAGGTAGGGGGGTGCGCCCTCCCCCCACATGGGCCCCTTGTGGCTCCACCGACCTACTTCTTCCTCCTATATATACCTACGTACCCTGAAAACATCGAGGAGCACCACGAAACCCTATTTCCACCACCGCAACCTTCTGCACCCAAGAGATCCATCTCGGGGCCTTTTTCGGAGCTCCGCAGGAGGGGGCATTGATCATGGAGGGCCTCTACATCAACTCCATGGCCCCTCTGATGATGTGTGAGTAGTTTACCTCAGACCTTCGGGTCCATAGTTATTAGCTAGCTGGCTTCTTCTCTCTCTTTGGATCTCAATACAAAGTTCTCCTTGATTCTCTTGGAGATCTATTCGATGTAATCTTCTTTTGCGGTGTGTTTGTCGAGATCCGATGAATTGTGGGTTTATGATCAAGACTATCTATGAGCAATATTTGAATCTTCTCTGAATTATTTTATGTATGATCGGTTATCTTTGCAAGTCTCTTTGAATTATCAGTCTGGTTTGGCCTACTAGATTGATCTTTCTTACAATGGGAGAAGTGCTTAGCTTTGGGTTAAATCTTGCGGTGCTCGATCCCAGTGACAGAAAGGGAAACGACACGTATTGTATTGTTGCCATCGAGGATAAAAAGATGGGGTTTATATCATATTGCATGAGTTTATCCCTCTACATCATGTCATCTTGCTTAAAGCGTTACTCCGTTCTTATGAACTTAATACTCTAGATGCATGCTCGATAGCAGTCGATGTGTGGAGTAATAGTAGTAGATGCAAGCAGGAGTCGGTCTACTTGTCACGGACGTGATGCCTATATACATGATCATACCTAGATATTCTCATAATTATTCACTTTTCTATAAATTTCTCGACAGTAATTTGTTCACCCACCGTAATACTTATGCTATCTTGAGAGAAGCCACTAGTGAAACCTATGCCCCCAGGTCTATTTTCCATCATACAAGCTTCCAATCTATATTATTTTGCAATCTTTACTTTCAATCTATATCATAAAAATACCAAAAATATTTATCTTATTATTATTATCTCTATCAGATCTCACTCTTTCAAGTGGCCATGAAGGGATTGGCAACCCCTTTATCGTGTTGGTTGCGAGGTTCTTATTTGTTTGTGTAGGTACGAGGTGACTCACGCATGGTCTCCTACTGGATTGATACCTTGGTTCTCAAAAACTGAGGGAAATACTTACGCTACTTTGCTGCATCACCCTTTCCTTTTCAAGGGAAATCCAACACATGCTCAAGAGGTAGCAAGAAGGATTTATGGCGCCGTTCCCGGGGAGTCTACGCACAAGTCAAGACATACCAAGTACCCATCACAAACTCTTATCCCTCGCATTACATTATTTTCCATTTGCCTCTCGTTTTCCTCTCCCCCACTTCACCTTTGCCGTTTTATTCGCCCTCTTTCCATTCACCTTCTTCCCGTATGTATCTTTCTTTGTGTTTCCATGTGCCTTCTGTTTGCTTGCATCTTTGCTTGCTAAAAATCTATTGATATGGATCCACTTAAAGTGTTCTACTTAGATCATCTTTCGATCCTTATGCGCTCGTGCTGAAACCCCAACTAGCCTAGTTGATGGGAAATCTTTAGATGAGCATGCTCATTTTGTGCGTCACCGTTTGTCTGAAAAAGGGAGACTCTTATGGGATCAAATAAATAGATTGCTATGTTATGCTTGGAATCTTTGTGAAATTTTTGATTTTACTTGTTGCTCTAAGAACCCTAAAAAACACCTCCCCTACCTATGTGAGTTTAATGATAATGAAATCTTATCTTCTTATGCAAAGGGTGTTTATAGTTACAACGATATCGAACAAATTGAAGAATTTGTTGCTTTTAAGGGCGCTTATGAAGTTGCTTCTTTGATTGAAAAGTATGATGTTACTCTCTACGAATCTGAAAATTTGGACATACTTAAATATTGCTATGAAAACTATGCTCATAATTGTATGCCAAAGAATTTATTGAAAGAATGACCGTTGCTTCAGAAGAAAATAATGATATGCATGAATCTACAAATAATTATGATTCCAATGATTTGATTGAAATATCCCTTGATGAATAGGATTCTTGCTATTCTTGTGGCCATGATGCCAATATTTATGAAGATGAATTTGCTATAGTTCCTTATGTTAAGCATGAGATCGTTGCTATTGCACCCATACTTGATAGTTCCTTCGATGAAAAGCATGATTGCAATGCTGTTATCATAAATTATCTTAATGTCAATTGTGTTAATGACATGCAAAACCTCAAGCTTGGGGATGCTAGTTTTGCTATGACTACTTGCAATTATCGTGATTGGGGTGATTCTTCTTTCGATCTTGAAAATTTATTTAAGAACCATGATGAATATGAGATTGATAATAATGTTTGCAATAATATTGAAAGTGGGTTTGGAAGAGTGTCAACTTTACATCCCACATATTTGGAGAATGTTCAATCTTATGAGGTTTTTGATAAAAGTAGGTTTGGAGAGGTCATGACTTTAGCTAATATTAATCCCACTATTTTGGAAGAGTGTCAACTTTGCATACATGTGGGTTGTGTTAAGAATATGTTTTGTGATAGCTATATTGTTGAATTTTATTATGGTCTTACATGTAATTATTATGAGAGAGGAAAATATGGCGGTATAAATTTTCATGTTACTAAATTACCTCTCGTTATGTTGAGATTGCTATTGTTTCCCTCCACTTCCTTGCATATGCTAGTTTTTGCTTGCCTTGATAATTTGTTTGCCTATAAGATGCCTATGCATAAGAAGTATGTTAGACTTAGATGTGTTTGTCACGTGTTTTATGATTCCCTCTTTGTGCTTCAATTCTTGTCTTTCATGTGAGCATCATTGAAATTATCAATGCCTAGCTAAGAGCGTTAAACGATAGCGCTTGTTGGGAGGCAACCCAATTTTATTTTTATTCCTGGTTTTTTGTTTCTGTTTAGTAATAAATAATTTATCTAGCCTCTGTTTTTGTTGTGTTTTTTGTGTTTAATCAGTGTTTGTGCCAAGTAGAACCGTTGGGAAGACTTGGGGGAAGTCTTTTTGATCTTGCTGTAAAAAACAGAAACTTTAGCGCTCACGAGAATTGCTGCCATTTTTTACTGGAGAGTGCTATTTAGTTAATTATTTTTTAATATGATTAATAGATAAATTCCTCACACCCATCAATTTATTTTAGAATTTTTGGGGTTCTAGAAGTATTCGAAACCTACAGATTACTACAGACTGTTCTGTTTTTGACAGATTCTGTTTTTTCGTGTGTTGTTTGCTTATTTTGATGAATCTATGGCTAGTAATAGAGTTTATGAACCATAGAAAAGTTGGAATACAGTAGGTTTAACACCAATATAAATAAAGAATGAGTTCATTACAGTACCTTTAAGTGGTGGTTTGTTTTCTTTTACTAACGGAGCTCACGAAGATTTTCTTTTAAGTTTTGTGTTGTGAAGTTTTCAAGTTTTGGGTAAAGATTTGATGGATTATGGAACAAGGAGTGGAAAGAGCCTAAGCTTGGGGATGCCCAAGGCACCCCAAGGTAAAATCCAAGGACAACCAAAAGCCTAAGCTTGGGGATGCCCCGGAAGGCATCCCCTCTTTCGTCTTCGTCCATCGGTAACTTTACTTGGAGCTATATTTTTATTCGCCACATGATATGTGTTTTGCTTGGAGCATCTTGTATGATTTGAGTCTTTGATTTTTAGTTTAACAGAATCATCCTTGCTGTACACACCTTTTGGGAGAGACACACATGAATTGGAATTTATCAGAATACTCTATGTGCTTCACTTATATCTTTTGAGTTGGATAATTTTTGCTCTAGTGCTTCGCTATATCTTTTAGAGCACGGCGGTGGTTCTATTTTATAGAAATAATTGATCTCTCATGCTTCACTTATATCATTTTGAGAGTCCTTTAGAACAGCATGGTAATTCACTTTGGTTATAAACTTTAAATGCTAAGAGAAGTTGAATGCTTGACAGATTGTTTTGAGATATAAAGGTGGTAATATTAGAGGTGTGTTAGTTGAGTAATTGTGAAATTGATGAATACTTGTGTTGAAGTTGGCAAGTCCCATAGAATGCACGTATGGTAAACGTTATGTGAAAATTTTGAAGCATTGGGTGTTCTTTGATTGCTTTCCTTATGAGTGGCGGCCGGGGATGAGCGATGGTCTTTTCCTACCAATCTATCCCCCTAGGAGCATGCGCGTGGTGCTTGGTTTTGATGAATTGTAGATTTTTGCAATAAGTATGTGAGTTCTTTATGACTAATGTTGAGTCAATGGATTATATGCACTCTCACCGTTCCATCATTTCTAGCCTCTTCGGTACCGTGCATTGCCCTTTCTCACATTGAGAGTTGGTGCAAACTTCGCCGGTGCATCCAAACCCCGTGATATGATATGCTCTATCACACATAAGCCTCCTTATATCTTCCTCAAAACAGCCACTATACCTACCTATTATGGCATTTCCATAGCCATTCCGAGATATATTGCCATGCAACTTTCCACCGTTCCATTTATTATGACACGCTTCATCATTGTCGTATTGCCATGCATGATCATGTAGTTTTTTTGAGAGGAAGACTATAAGGGAATCCCATACAATATAATTGGTGCAACAAACCCAAATTGCAAGTACCATGCCTTGAACCTGGGTGGGTGAGAAGTCATCAACCCCTTCCCACCACTAGGCTATGCCTTAGTCTGCTGCATGATCATGTAGTTGATATCGTATTTGTGGCAAAGCCACCGTTCATATTTTTTCATACATGTCACTCTTTATTCATTGCATATCCCGGTACACCGCTGGAGGCATTCACATAGAGTCATATTTTGTTCTAAGTATTGAGTTGTAAGTAAAAAGAAGTGTGATGATCATCATTATTAGAGCATTGTCCCAGTGAGGATAGGATGATGGAGACTATGATTCCCCCACAAGTCGGGATGAGACTTCAGACGAAAAAAAGAAAAGAGGCAAAAAGGGCCCAAATAAAAAAAGAGAGAAAAAGAGAGAAGGGACAATGTTACTATCCTTTTCCACACTTGTGCTTCAAAGTAGCACCATGATCTTCATGATAGAGAGTCTCCTATGTTGTCACTTTCATAAACTAGTGGGAATTTTTATAGAACTTAGCTTGCATATTCCAATGATGGGCTTCCTCAAATGCCCTAGGTCTTCGTGGGCAAGCGAGTTGGATGCACACCCACTTAGTTTCTTTGATGAGCTTTCATGTATTTATAGCTCTAATGCATCCGTTGCATGGCAATCCCTACTCCTTGCATTGACATCAATTGGTGGGCATCTCCATAGCCCATTGATTAGCCATGTCAATGTGAGACTTTCTCCCTTTTTGTCTTCTCACACAACCTCAATCATCATAATCTATTCCACCGGTAGTGCTATGTCCATTGCTCGCGCTCATATATTGCATAAAAGTTGAAAGAGTTTGAAAAGGCTAAGTATGAAACAGTTGCTTGGCTTGTCATCGAGGTTGTGCATGATGAGAGAATTTTGTGTGACGAAATTGAAGCATGGCCAAACTATATGACTTTGTAGGGATAAGTTTTCTTTGGCTATGGTATTTTGATAAGACATAATTGCTTGATTAGCATACTTGGAGTATTACTATTTTTATGTCAACAATAAACTTTTATCTTGAATCTTTCGGATCTGAACATTCATACCACAATAGATAAATATACATTGAAGAATATTCTAGAAAGCATTCCACATCAAAAATTCTGTTTTTATCATTTACCTACTTGAGGACGAGCATGAATTAAGCTTGGGGATGCTGATACATCTCCAACGTATATATAATTTTTGATTGTTCCATGCTATTATATATTCTGTTTTGGATGTTCAATGGGCTTATTTATACACTTTCATATTAGTTTTGGGACTAACCTATTAACCGGAGGCCCAACCCAAATTGTTGTTTTTTGCCTATTTCAGTGTTTCGCAGAAAAGGAATATCAAACGGAGTCCAAACGGAATGAAACCTTCGAGAGCGTGATTTTTGGAACAAACATGATCTAGAGGACTTGGAGTGGACGTCAAGAAACCAACGAGGAGGCCACGAGGCAGGGGGGGCGCGCCTATCCCCCTGGGCACCCCCCTCGTGGCTCCACCGACCTACTTCTTCCTCCTATATATACCTACGTACCCTAAAAACATCGAGGAGCACCACGAAACCCTATTTCCACCACCGCAACCTTCTGTACCCAAGAGATCCCATCTCGGGGCCTTTCCGGAGCTCTGCCGGGAGGGGGCATTGATCACGGAGGGCCTCTACATCAACTCCATGGCCCCTCCGATGATGTGTGAGTAGTTTACCTTAGACCTTCGGGTCCATAGTTATTAGCTAGATGGCTTCTTCTCTCTCTTTGGATCTCAATACAAATTTTTCCCCTTGATTCTCTTGGAGATTTATTCGATGTAATATTCTTTTGTGGTGTGTTTGTCGAGATTCGATGAATTGTGGGTTTATGATCAAGACTATCTATGAACAATATTTGAATCTTGTCTGAATCTTTTATGTATGATTGGTTATCTTTGCAAGTCTCTTTGAATTATCAGTTTGGTTTGGCCTACTAGATTGATCTTTATTGCAATGGGAGAAGTGCTTAGCTTTGGGTTCAATCTTGCGGTGCTCGATCCCAGTAATAGAAAGGGAAACAACACGTATTGTATTTTTGCCATCGAGGATAAAAAGACGGGGTGTATATCATATTGCATGAGTTTATCCCTCTACATTATGTCATCTTGCTTAAAGTGTTACTCCGTTCTTATGAACTTTATACACTAGATGCATGCTGGATAGCGGTCGATGTGTGGAGTAATAGTAGTAGATGCAGGCAGGAGTCGGTCTACTTGTCACGGACGTGATGCCTATATACATGATCATACCTAGATATTCTCATAATTATTCGCTTGTCTATCAATTGCTCGACTGTAATTTGTTCACCCACTATAATACTTATGCTATCTTGAGAGAAGCCACTAGTGAAACCTATGGCCCCCGGGTCTATTTTCCATCATACAAGTTTCCAATCTATATTATTTTGCAATCTATATCATAAAAATACCAAACATATTTATATTATTATTATCATCTCTATCATATCTCACTCTTGCAAGTGGCCATGAAGGGATTGACAACCCCTTTATCGCGTTGGTTGTGAGGTTCTTATTTGTTTGTGTAGGTATGAGGTGACTCGCGCGTGGTCTCCTACTGGATTGATACCTTGATTCTCAAAAACTAAGGGAAATACTTACGCTGCTTTGCTGCATTACCCTTTCCTCTTCAAGGGAAAACCAACGCATGCTCAATAGGTAGCAGGTGTTACCATATTTTCCCCTTATTAAAGTTGCTCGTCAACCGACACTGGACCCGAAGAATCAGCAAGGAGTTTAAATATTTGGAAACTCGGCTAAACAGAATGGAATTCTCAGCCGACTGCAGTGAAATAGGGAATATCTGATCTTGATGCTGATAATCAATTTTGCATTAGTGTGCACTCCTCACAACAGTACGGATAAATTGAGTCTACATCAGTACAAAATCCTCATAGCAGTTATGATCCAGCCAACAGAAAGACAAGCAGTGGCCAGACCAACGGAATATATTTTCAGTCAAAGGTATGGATCAGATACAAAGATTTGGCTCAGCGAGGAATGATGCTTGAAATATATTATACTCTGAAAGAAAGGCAGAATGTGTTATGGTCAAGGAAGACAGTCAAACAAATTTTCTCATGCAAGTAATCAGCCACAAAACATTATGGGTGGATTTCAGTCCGCATATCATAGTATGAAGTTTTGGATATAAGAAACTCTGTCTTCCTCCACCCACTATCGAAAGAAGCTTATGACGCAAGGCTCCCCAATTTTTGTCCGTACAATATATGGACAGATTCTGGTCCAAGATACCCAATATTTCTCGGCAAGATACCTCAGTAAAGGTTTATGACATAAGGAAGAGAATCTTTCTCAGCAAGCAACCTAAGGAGAAGCCTCTCAAGCATGGAACCCAGGCTTCTCCAACACAATGCCCAGGCCAAGCTTCGTGTGTAAGCTATCAAGACTTCTTCTGCATGCTACCCAGCCAAAAGCTTTGGGCAGAAGCTAACGAGTCTTCCGTAGCAAGCTACTCGGATGGCTTCTCTCGTAAGCCACTCAGTCCGCATCAGTGCCACAATATTGCACTATCCTCAGAGATCATGCGATGAGTTGGCAGTATATGGCAGTACAGCTTCAAGGACCAGATTTGCAATAATTTTTCCACAAGTACAATGCAGTCAAAATATATGTCTGCTGCAAGAATCGGGTATTCTATTGCATATGATTCTTATACATATGGTGAGCATGTATCCCGGTCACATCAGTCACTCATACGGGCTACGACAATGATCAAGCATATATACCTAAGAAAGGTATGGATCCAACAACATCATGAGCCATGCAAATGAAGATAAGCAGAGATACACATCTTATGTAATACAAGGATCAACAAGATCTAGATAAGACATCACAGAACCAACAGCCTTGACAGTGGCCACCAAGTCCAATATTCCCGCACCGACAAGGAGATCTCATGAACTCTTGTCACCCTCTTGCATGATTGACCACAACAACAAGCTCTGTACAACTACAAGCCCCGAGTATATATCATTTATGTGCGGACCCAGTTCAGAAAAATAAGCGCAAGGAATTATGCCAAGAATTTCGCACTAATCACATCCATGGTCACACAAAGAATCGAGAACATGTGTGGCCATGTTATTTCAGTACGGTACCCCGACAAAGAAAATCACGACCGTCAAAGGATGAGACTGACAACAAAGGTATGGTGATGATTTTTGCGTGACCATTAGGGTCCAGATACCAAAGTCAGTTGGAGGCCATGATTTACATATGGAGCCACAAAGGCATACCCTCAGAGGATTACTCTGTTCTACAAGGACTTCATATCCCGCTGACCTGCTTAAAAATGGTTAGTGTGGAATATCCAAGTCTGTTCTTTCAGATCCAAGATTCCTTTGTAACCTCAGCAGTTTGACTTTAGTGGCAGTATTAAAGCATCTCACGGCCTACTACCACATCTGGGTATACCAACAACATGGGTAAATCAAAAATCGAACAATCAGCTCAGACTAGGTATATCCACTGGTGGAACCAAGTACACGGACAACCTGCCATGAAAAGTATTTCCCGCCAGAACAACTGTCAGGACAGCCCCAAGATGTTAATATTTGAGGTATGACACAACTATAAATCCATACCCTTGCATATTGCTCACGACAGAAGGCAGTCAAATCTTTGGTACATATCTCATGCTCGAGCCCAAGAAACCAATCAAGATAAATCAGTACCACCTACGAGCAGTCAGATCCCGTCAAGAGAATGTCCATAATTCTCAACATTATTTGAACCCGGAAGACATGCATTTTTTAGCAACCCCATGGCAGAAATAAAAAGGTTTTCATGACTAAAGAAAAATTTATTCTCAGATCCTTTGATATCAACACAAATATGAGAGAATCAACGTCAAAGAATGATTGGGTATATGAGCAAAAACCTATCAGAATTTGGGAAAGGTGAAGCAAACCACCCGAGAGTAAGGTAAGCAAAATCATCTGAAATTCCCGAGGGGACAATAAATAAAGGAAAGGGATATCCGAGTTGGAAACGGTGTCCTCAAGTCATACTTGTTCCTTGAGCAACCAAATCTCGAGGACAATATTTATTTAAGGGGGGAAGGTTTGTAACAGCCTGATTTTTGGCCCTTTTCTTTTTTTTCTTTTTGCTTTGTTTTTCTTTTTGGAGTGGTTCTGTGGCCTTGCAACGTGGGAGATCATCTTCATTTCTTCTTCCATGTGACTCATCATCCTCAAATCTATCCCTCGACCATGTAATTTCCATTCTATCCCAACCCTAAAATTCTTTTCTCAGGAATATTCCTTTTTCCTATTAAAGGAATAACCCTATCCGCCCTAGGTTGTGAAGCAACCTATATTTCTGTCACTCCCTAAAATCCCAATTAATTCTCATAATTTCTTTAGGTCATATGTTGCTCAAATATGCCCAAATTTTGCTGACCTTAGCCCAAGAATAATTCCCAATAATTATTCTTCATTTCTGTCCAGTGTGGCTTTCTGTGAAGGAAGTGCCACCTATCCTTTCCTAATTGCTCCCAAAACATTTGGGCATTCTCTTATGTCCAAATCATTTCCTCATGCCAAAATTCAACTTTATTTGCCTAGCCAATCTTCCTCAGCAATTTTTCAAACTTTCTATCAGACGGAAGGCATTGTGAAGGAAGTACTAGCTAGGAGTTTCCAAATGAGTTGAAATTTTGCACACTTCTTCATGTGCTTATAATAGAACACTCCTCAAAATTTTAGCTCCATCCCCTGAGCTATGTGAGCTTAGGACCAAATCTTTGCTTCTGTCAATATTTTTAGTTAGTGAAGCAAGTGCATTTTATATTGCTTAATTTTGGCTAAGAATTTACCAGAACATTCTCATGACCATGGAACCTCTCTCCACCAAATTTGGGATCAATTCATCAAGCCAATAATTCTCTAGAATTTTTGCAAGTTTCTGGACAGAGAGAATAGCTGTGAAGGAAGTACCATTTTGGTGAATCCAATTGGTATATTTTTTTTACAGAATATTCATATGTCTAAATACTTAGGCCTTGCCAAATTTGAGCTCCTGTGGTTACTCTAAGTGAGAGAACCCTCACGATCTTGATTTTGGACCAATTTTGGGGTTACACAACATCGATATTATTTTGTGGCCCATTGTGCTCCAAAACTTCCAGGATCATAGTCCTTCCATAGTTAATCATCCCAGACAACTCATTAGGCTTCAATCTATTTCCTGTTGATCAGCAGTGCCCAACCAAGTTTGATGCAGCAAACTTTAGTTGATGCCTAACTCACACTCAGAGCCCCTTCTCTCATGTTTTCGCCTCCCACAGTCTCAAGCTTGGAAGGACTATCATCTAGATAACGTTTTGGGTACTATAGAGCATTGAATGCCCCGGTTCACGTGGTGACTACGATGATGGCGTGCCTGTGCACGCGCTCTGTGCCCAGTGGCCGTGTCCAGGGCGCCGTTTCTGCTTCATCCTCTTCCCTTCTCGTCGTCTTCGCGCGCGTGACCATGCCCAACAGCTTGCCTGTGTCGTCCTCTTCCCCCTGGATAGCTCACCCCCTCTGGCAGCTTCCTCACCGATGCTCTCCCATGGGAGCACTATGGCCGACAGCGCATTAATGGTGCTTGGCTTCTTGCTCTGCTCCCCCTTGTCTCCTGCTGCGCCGTGATCTTTTGTAGCTCATCCCATTCCCTCCTCGTCGTGTTCCCGTGCCTGCCCATGCTCGCTGAGCCTCGCTAGAGCTTTGGCCGAGCTCGAGCGGTGGCACTCGGCCACGACCTCCCTCATCCGGCTATATATAGCCGTCCCCGGTCACTCCCGAGCTCACCAACCGCTCCTCCTCACTCCTCTAGTCCTCCCTAGCCACTTTCCCGAGCTCGAGCCGCTCTCCTCGACCCCATCGCCACCATGGCCTCCGCGGCCTCCCTCCTAAATTAGCTCGAGTCCGAGCCTCCCTCTCCCTCTTTCCACCTCCAGTAGACAGCCCGGAGCATCCCGAACCTCCCCACATCTGCTCCTCCTCCTCGGGTGGCCTAGAGTGCCAAGTCCGTCACCGCCCGAAGCCGCCGTCCGCCGCGAGTGATGCTCCGCTCACCTCCGACCTCTCCGGCAACCGCACCACCCATAGGCGGGTCCGCCTCTGTCTCCTGAGCACGCTGGTATGTTGGGCGTAGCCGCTGGTGGCCGGAGCTACGAGCACGGCCGCCGGCGTTGGCCCTGCCCTCTGGTCGCGCGGGCGAGCGCGAGGGAGATGAAGACGATGACACCCCATGTGTGGGACCCGCGCGTCAGCTACTCTGCATTGACCCAACCCGGTGCTGATGTGGATAAGTGGCGGGCCCCGCCTGTAAGTCTCACGGGTTGACTCGGACCCGCTAAGGTGGATATGTGAAAGCGTATTCCTTAGAATATGTTTTCCTCCACTGAAAGCGCATTCCATTTCTTCTTCAGCCCTGAATACAATTTCAGTTCAGTGAAAGTGTATTTCTCTAATTGTGCTTTCCATTTTTCTGTTCAGGCCCTGTTTGAAAATATTTTCTTTACAGATGGGTCCCTCGCATAAAAACAACCATATCTTTTTGCTCACAACTCCAAATGAGCTGATTCCAAAGCCCGCTTCTTCGTTTCATTGAGCCCGTTCCGTCGGTATCATTTTCACCATGTTAACATTCTGAAAATGACCATTTTGCCCTTTCTCTTAATCAACCCCCTCCGAGAGAGAACATTTTCTAGCGATTCTTTCTGTGAGCTTCTCGCACTTCTTCTCGGTGATTTCATCTACCCAGGCAAGCCACACCCTCCATTTGCATGATTGCAATGTAGTGACATGGTTTATTTATTTTGAACTTGTTTAAAATTTTGCTTTAGCTACATGTGATCTTGTTCATGGCATTTCTCGGAGTATTATTTTGATCTTGCTATTGCCATGATATTGCTTGGAGTTCTAGGACTTATATTTTAATGATTATGTGGATGACACGTTTCCTTTGGATTCTTAGTGGCTATTATGATTACTTTCATGATGGTGTTATGCTTTGGAGTATTACCTTGGATATCATGTTGCCATTGGATTATTAGTGGCTAGAATTATTTTCATCATGATGCTAGTTGATAATATGTTTTGGAGTATGATGTTGGGGATGATGCTTGCATGTGGATCAACTGTTGAATAGCTAGTTCTTGATATTTGAGTAGTAGTGTTATCTCTCTTGGATTCATCATGATAGAAGTGTTATGCTATCCTCGGAGTATTTTGATATGTCGATAGTATGCTTTGGATTATTTGTGGGGTATTGCTATGACTTGGATTGAAGGTCGGTAGGTGATAGCGGAGTATCAGTTATCACTGTTATATTTTGGGGATACATTCTATCATTAAGTTGGTCAGGTGCCACCTAACCGGGCTTTTCCAGTGCAACCACATTTGCCTTTATGGGAAGGCCCTAATGCGGTGTATTGTCACGCCTCTCGCCGGTGCCTCCAAGGAGGGAAGGTTATGGGCACGCGCTACCCTGATCAGGTAGGCGGACATAAGCCTTGTGTGCCCGTGGTTGGTGTTGAGATCTCTTGTCACCGTTTGGGACCGTGTGTGTTTTTCCATGACGGTGGCCATTGATGCCTTTGGTAGGCACGGGGCCACCCAGGACTAAACCCTAAAGGGGTGTTGGTCGAAGTGGCCGGGAGAGTGTCATGGCAGTAGGTCGGTTTTGTTGGAAGGCCGTTGGTCCACCCGAATGGGAGTGCGAGGCCATGGGTTCTGTGGTGTGGGTAAAGTGCGCCACCTCTGCAGAGTGTATGTGTTTAATCTATCAGTAGCTGCGTCCTCGTTCATGGGCATAAGTTTGTACTAGGTCACACCGTTCGATCAACACTCACATGACGGAATGACTTATAGGTGATTTATATGTTGATATATTGTGAGCAGTAACAGTTTGGCAGTATGTTGATGAAGATGTTGGGATGATCTCGAGGATGATCATTCAGTTTGTGGTATGGTCACGAGGTGATCATGTGGATGTTTTGATCACAAGGTGATCAGGTGGATCATGAGGTGGTCGAGATGGTATATTGCTTGGCCGGTTAGCCAAGAGTGAGATGGATATTGAGATTGGAGATGGTGGTTTATCAGTATTGTATTAGTTTCATGCCATGTTTAGTAGTTGCTTTCGTATCATGGTAGCTGTTAATTAATTAACCTGTTAATGCTATGTTTTTGTCTCGCTTTGATGCTTTTGGTTGTTGTGAGCTTGCAAGTACATTCAATGTATTGAACTGGTGTGTCATGCCAGATTGCATGTGATGCCATGATTGCTTGATTGCTTGTCGAGGTTGCCATGCATGCGAGCTAGATCGTGTCCTAGACAGCGCCCTACGGAGTGGAGTTCACTGCCTTCGTCGTTGTTACGTTGCTAGAAGTATTCCACTGCTACGAGTTGTTCCGCTGCGGGCATAGAGCAAGTGTAGTATCGCAGGCTTAGTGTCGCTGTGCTGATGTGCTTCTTTGTAACATCATACCCTTGTATTATTATTCCTGTAATAAGAGCTGATTTGTTCTATGTCAAGCAGTGCCATATTCCAGAGACTTCTCCTCGATCTCTAGGCTGGAATATGGGGTGTTCCGGTTTCTGTGAGCCGGGGTGCCACAGTGTTCGATATTTTGATCGTGTGTATGTTGTGAATCCCTTAGTGGTGTCATGTGAACATCGACTACCTGACACTTCACCATATTTTGGCCTAAGGGAATGCATTGTGGAGTAGTTATTAGATGATGGGTTGCGAGAGTGACAGAAGCGTAAACCCTAGTTTATGCGCTATTCCGTAAGGGGCGGATTTGGATCGAAAAGTTTAATGCTATGGTTAGATTTATTCTTAATACTTTTCTCGTAGTTGCGGATGCTTGCTAGCGGGTTAATCATAAGTAAGAGGTTTTCTCAAGTAAGAACAACACCTAAGCACCGGTCCACCCACATATCAAATTATCAAAGTAGTGAACACAAATCAAACCAACATGATGAAAGTGACTAGATGAAATTCCCATGTACACTCAAGAACACTTTGTTTATTATACGAGACCGTTTTGGCCCGTCCTTTGCCTCAAAAGGATTGGGCTACCTTGCTGCACTTTTGTTACCATTACCATTACTTGCTCATTACAAATTATCTTGCTATCAAACTACTTGTTACTTATACTTTCAGTGCTTGCAGAGAATACCTTGCTGAAAACCAATTGTCATTTCCTTCTGCTCCTCGTTGGGTTCGACACTCTTACTTATCGAAAGGACTACAATTGATCCCCTATATTTGTGGGTCATCAGTGTGCGATTGGTATTTCTATCACACACGCACGCATGTTTGAAATGTTTGCCGTATTACCATGAATCGCACACACATATGAGATGAAACTGTGTGTGGGTCCGTCGGGCATCGCAAACGCTTCATGTCAAAGAACCGTTTGTTCTCTATTTTTCATCGCACATGTTGTTTTCTTTCTAACCATGTGTACATTATTTTATCCGCTCCTGTTTAATTTTATTTTTCGTTGTAATTTATTATCTGAATTGGAAATTTTGAAATATGAAACGTGGAATTCAAATTCTCAGCACAATGGTTCAACAACCAATCCATAAATAAAATTCTCACTACAATATGTTCAGTAATTACAAGATTAGGCAACAATAAACTATGATGAATCACCATGTTTAGAGGCGGTAAAGGTGAAGAGACAAGTGTAAATCATTTTGGCTGCCGATGGTGTTGAAGAAGCAGAACGCCCATAATGTGCCCTCCTGCATGCCATAGGCATGAACAACTTTTGTCCAACCCCTTGTGACGATCGCCCACCCATCCTTCACTGCCTTCAAGAAGACTTCTAGAGCATTATCATGGTAGTATGAATTATATACTCTAACCTTAGTTGCCTCCACTCCGGTCATGTAGTTTGCGAGGTAATCATCAGTAAATTGCATCAGAAACCTTTAAAAAGAGAAAAATTCAGATACTCATGTTTAATAGAGTAACTTGTTGTGGGCAGGGAAAAAAAGTAACACATTACTTACCTTCCTAAACTTCACTGTTGTCTTGGACAAAGTGTAAATAAAGAGCTTAATTCCCATCAACCATCTCTTTCGCCTAACAATCTTTCTTAGTTTCCTCACTTGATGCTTGTTCATGAGTATGTCATTGCCCCATATGCAAAAGGGATCAAAGCGTGGATCAGTACCGCTCATATATGTACCTACAAGCAACCAGTAAATGTTAGAAGCTAAACTGATATTGCACAAATGATGTAAAATACAACTACCTCATTCCTAAGTACAAGTATTTTTAGAGATTTCAATATGAACTACATACGAATGTATATAGACATAGTTTAGATTAGAATCTAGATTCACTCATTTTGCTCCGTATGTAGTCTATATTGGAATCTCTAAAAAATACTTATATTTAGGAACATATGGTGTATAAGACATATTTAGGAACAAGTGGTGTATAATACATGGGATGCAGCTAACCTCGACGACAAACAACAGCATCGCCCATTTGCAGCCCTGTGTAAGTACATGGAAAGGTAATGTTAACTACATCAGGGTTAACATCCACCAAAAAAAGAAAATGGTAATAAAATGGCATCATCTGTTGTGATATCTTCATTATGAAAGAGTAGCACGGTAGCAAAGGGACAGATAAAAAAATGGATAAATTGTTTACGACAACAGACAACCTAGTATGACCATTGAAACTGGTACTGATAGAAATGAAATTGACAGAGTTAAACATCGCAAGGCAGGTGCTGCTAGAGCAGAGAATGGCCCTGTTTCTAGAAAAAGGTAGGGAAAATAGATAAGACTGGTTAGGTGTGTTTACTACAACATGCTTAATACATGAACCGTACAAAACATGGCCATTGCAATCGGTATTGGTAAGATTCAACTGGTCAGTTCATACTTGGTAAGTCTTCAGGGGTAGTTGTTGGGGCACTTCATATGGACAAGAGCCTGCCCCAAGTTGACCGCAGCGGAGGCGAGGTGTTCCTCCAGGTCGGAGCGTGGATCAGTGCCACTGACATGTGTACCTACGAGAAGCAAGGAAATGTTAGAAGCCAAACTGCAATTGCACAAATGATGTAAAATACTATACGACATGGGATGCAGCTAACCTCGACGGCAAACAACATCATCGCCCATTATGGCCTTGCGTAAGTACATGGAAAGGCATGTTAACTACAACAGGGTTAGCATCCACTAAACATAGCAAACAGGCATCATCTCTATTATATCTTCATTGCGGAGTGTAGCACGGTAGGAAAGGGACAGATTAAAAAATGGATACAACTGTTAATTGCAACAGGTTTAACAACATCCTAAGTCATGTTTTGTAAGTTTGTAGCTACTATTGGTGAAATGGAGCTAGACATCTCATACTTGAACATCAGAGAGTGTGCAGTACTGAAAATAACAAGGCACGTTCAACTACAAGCAACCTAGTATAGCCATTGAAACTAGTACTGATAAAAATGTAATTGGCAGAGTTAAACATCGCAAGGCAGGTGCTGCCAGAGTAGAGAATGGCCCGGTTGTCTATAAAAAGGTAGGGAAAATAGCTAAGATGTGTTAGGCATGTTTACTACAACATGCTTAATACATCAACCGTACAAAACATAGCCGTTGCAACTGTTATTGGTAAGATTGAACTGGTGAGTTCATACTTGGTAAGTCCTGAGAGGTAGTTGTTGGGGCACTTCGTCTTGGCCAGAGCCCGTGCAAAATCAGCAGCAGTGCCACTGACATGTGTACCTATAGGCAACCAGTAAATGTTAGGAGTTAAACTGCAATTGCACAAATGATGTAAAATAATGTAAGATACGGGATGCATCTAACCTCGACGGCAAACAACAACATTGCGCGTTATGGCCCTGTGTAAGTACATGGAAAGGCATGTTAACTACAACAGGGTTAGCATCGACCAAAAATAGCAAATGGGCAACATCTCTGGTGATATCTTCATCGTGGAGAGTAGCACGGTAGCAAAGGGACAGATTAAAAAATGGATACAACTGTTAATTACAAAAGGCTTAACAGCATCCCGAGTCATGTATTGTAAGTTTGTTGCTGGTATTAGTGAAATTGAGCTGGACATTTAGTACTTGAACATCACACAGTGTGCAGTACTGAAATAAACAAGGCACGAACATGCTTAATACATCAACCGTACAAAACATAGCCATTGCAAGTGGTACTGGTAAGATTAAGCTGGTCAAATCATACTTGGTAAGTCCTGGGGGGTAGTCGCTGTGGCACTTCATCTGGGCCAGAGCCTGCAGCAAGTCGGCGGCGGCGGAGGCGAGGTGTTCCTCCGGGTCAACACGCACAACAGTCAACGCACCATCGACCACCATCAGCTCCTCGACCTCCATGTGATATGTGGTTGGGCTTGCGTGGCGATGCTCGGGAGGTAGGGGTGGTGGGGATTTGGAGGCATGAGGATGTTTTGCAGGCACCATTTAAGCAATCAGGCCGGGACCATGATAGAGATTGGTGGGTTACCTGACTAGATCGACAATGCTCGGGCGGAACGTAGATGTGGTTGAAGCTGTGGTTACGTCAGCAGCGGTTTGAGCTGTCAAGAGGGGGCGGCATGGGGGGAGATACTGCGAAAATTTGATGGGTGGGGATGTGGTGAGAGGAAGAACTTCTGAAATCGTGCACCTAATGAAAATTTCGCAGCGAAACTTGAAACTTGGGCGGGGGAAACACAACACAGACGAAGTGCGTAAAATACTTGTGTGCAAGAAAAGAGAAAATTGGCAGATCCCGTCACCAAAAAATGTACACGTGTAGTTGATTTTGTCGGTCAATGGTACGCTTGCTTTATTTGGAAGCATCACACATGTAACTGACTTATGGATCATTAAAGAAGAAAAACGCACACAGGTATGCCATAGAAACCGTGTGTTTTGTGATCTTCTAATAATTCTTATATCTATCAGCATCTCGAGCCACACCTAATTTAAAAATCTCTTTCATTGTAGCAGGGTTATTCAATGTACATGAACGAGGCAAATGTGACACCCGATGAACAATCATCAGTTTATGAAATGCAATCAGGTGTCAACCTGCCTCGCTCGCATAGCCAGAATTGATCCTATCCAACAAGAGAGAAGCTTGCTGCCGTCCGCCGGTGCGGCTATTTAAGCCGGTGTGCGGCCAACTCGCGTGGTAAGGTGGGACTAAAAACCAGCTGCGGCCAGCTCTAGTCTTCGGTGGCTTCCGGTGGCTACGGGCGGACGTTTTGGGAGGATTTAGGGCCGGGGTGCGGCTACAAAACTTCAGTGAACACATGCTAATCAACACTCAAAGCCCTCATAGGACGCGCTTACCGACATTGTATGTTAATAATAGATAGTACCAACTTAAAGTACTACTGGTATTTGGCTCTGAAACTAGTACACATGTAGTACTGGTAGATGCTCGTAATTAATTATGCAAACTTATGGGTGACACAAGCACTAACTACTTCTCTCATGCTGGTATCCGGGCATGCTGGCCAGACACCGTCGTTCTCCTTCCCGGCCTTGTCAGCGGCATCCCACCTTGCTTCGACCTCCGCCGAGCTCTCCTCATCATGGAGTGCGGCCTCTTCTTTCTTGCGGCGGCGGGACTCTCTTTTCTTGACTACTTTCTACCTTTTCTGTTCCTTCTGTGCAGCTTTGGCCGCCTCTAGATCCACTGCCCATTTGGCCATGGTAGCATCAAAGTCCGCCCACATACTTGTGCAGCCGCGAGCAGCGATGAACTCGACTCAGCGGGATGCCATCGCTTCCTTACCATGTGTTCGGTCACGGTCGACGAGGAACTCGGCGTGGTGGGATGCCATCGCTTCCTTACCGGTTAGTGTGTGTCGCGGTGCCATAAACGATGCTTGGAGAGAGCTTTGAGACAGAGTGGCCGAACAACCATACAGTGCGGTGGTTTTTAAGAACTCAAGGACAAACGATGAAGGAAATTTGGCTTCCCTTACAATCTTGCTCATTCATTATCACACACGGTTCATCTTCGTCGCCTCCGGAAACAATGTGTGATTGTCGGATTCAGTGCTTTGTAAGCCCAAGATAGATTCGAACTCTGGGGTGCGTGCAAAGAACTCAACCTCCCCGGTCTGCCTACTCGTCGTTCTCACGGCCTAGCTCGATGAATTGGAAGGAAATGGAACAAGGTAGTTTACCCAGGTTCGGGCCACCTTGCGGTGTAAAACCCTACTCCTGCTTTGTGGTGGATTGGCCTCGAGGTGGGCTGAGGATGAACTAGTATAGTGGAGGAACAACCTCGGGAGGTGTGTTCCTATGCTGGTGAGGGAGAGGATGGTCTGAATGGTCCGTCCAGCTGATCGATTGATCCTCTTCTATGGTGGTGGCTAGGCTATATTGTGGCCTCGGTCCTCTTCCCCAAAACTGAAGGCGGGAAGGGATCCCACAACGGCCAAATTTGAAGGGAGACAACTAGTACATCTTATCCTGATGAAAGGTGGTCTTCGCCTACAAAGCTTCTGGTCGTGACGCCTTGGTTGGCTCAGCGATGACCTCCGTCCCGCTGTCCTGGCAGTCTTGGTCTTGTTGCATAGAAATGGAAACCTTTGGCTGATTCCTCGGGACTCCCCGCCTACGCTTGCCTCTTTAACACCAAAGAGGAAACTGTTGTACTACGCCCGCTGGCGCCCGCCTGGCCTTGGTCGTCATGGCTTGCGTCATCCGAACCTCATGAGGTGAAGGCTTGCATAGGAATCTCCGCTCCTCATGAGCCAGCCTAAGGAGGCCGCTCCTTCTGGAGGTCTTGGTGTCATCGCCTCACGAGGCATGGCCCCTCACGAGGGTCTTGTGTTGTTGGTGCTGAAGATGGGCCGTACCAGGCCATCGATGGGGCCATGCCGTGGGCTGAAGGTAGGCAAGTCTGGGTACCCCCGTTCCCAGAACACTGACAATAGCCCCTGGGCCCAAGGCGCGCTCGGACTTGGCTTCGAGGCGAAGCCAAAGGGCAAGGGTGGAGCACCGTGGGCCCCAACCGCTTGCGGCCCCGGCCGATGCATGGCACTTGATGGGATGTGGGTGTCTCTGCTTCCTCATGCTGCCTCAGCAATCATTCAACTTGACGAGAGCCTGCTACATGCAGAAAGATCATCATTACTGGGGATCATGTAGGCCGATGGTTGGCCTCCCTCTGGCTATAAATGAGGGGAGGGGCAGAGCCCCTCTGCTCAAAACCATCTTCTCGCTGCCCGCTTCTTTTTCTCCTCCTTTGTCTTGTTGTCTTGCCATAGCACCCATGGCGCCAACAAGGAGGTTTTCGGCCACCGAAAAGGGGAAGGCCCCCAAGGAGGGGTCGGGTTCACCGCCGCCCAAGAGAGGCCACGGTCGCCCCCGCAAGTATGTCGTGACCTCGGCGGGGGCCCCTCGGGGGCGCGGGCGCACCTCTTCGAGGGCAGTCGTCGCCTTAGGCAGCCGCGGCGGCGGCTCCTCTTGCGGTGGGAGCTGCCGAGGATAGGGCAGCTCCTGCGATGGGGGGAGGCGCGCTGTGGTCGCCCAACCTCCTCGGCCGCGCTCCCACTTGATGGATGCATTCCTGGAGAGTTTGTCGTATGGTCGGAGAGGTCCGTTGGCACCTGGCTTCTGCTCCCGCGCTTCTTTGCGGGTGCGCTACCGACCGTAGGGCTTGATGGCCTCTGGCTGCAGGCTGATGGCTGCTGTAGCAGGGCCTCATGGGCGGGGGTCGAAGTCACCAGCGCGGGCAACGTGTCCTTGACCCGCGGTTGGCAGGCGTTCGCCCGCGCGCGTGGTCTAGGTGGGAGGTGCACCCTTCACTTCAAGTACGACGGCCTCGCGACCCTCTACGTGAGGGTGTTTGGGGAAGACGGCCATCGTGCAGGGTGCTGCCCGGAAGATGACAGCGGCGACGACGAGCTTGCCCTTGGCGACGACCACGGTGATGATGAGGGTGAGCTTGCCCTTGGTGATGGCCGCGCTTCCTCTGGCAGCAGTGGCTCCTCCTCCGGTGAGAGCACCAGTGGTGGTAGCTACGACGAACCACCACACTGCCAGGCTCGGATCGGGGAAGGCGACGAGCCGTCTTGCCGCCGTGCTCCGGTGAAGCGGGAGGACAACTCAGACTGAGCTTAGGCGCTGCTGGAGCCTGGCCTCAGGAGATGCCGCAGTCGTGCGGCCTGCTTTTTTTCCTTTCCTTTCTCCTGCATTTTGCAAAAAGTAGAGGGCCCTGCTGGGGTGTGTAATGAACCACTGTGCTTCCTATGCTATGTTTGCTATTCTGATATTGTGCCGTGATACCCGTGTTTCTACTAGGTGTAGTTAGGGTAACTTAGCTCAATGTTCTTGTGGTAGTCTTCCATGTCGCGAGGGCGCATCTTTCCAGAAGTATCTTCCAGGGGCTTCCTTCCTAACGACTCAGGAGCCGTCAAGCCTCTGGAAACATTGTATAGCTGCAGAGTTTTTAGAAGGCCTCATGCGGTGTCTCGTCCTACCTCGCGCCAGCCCCCGAGAGTGGGTTGGTTGTAGCTGGTACACCATGTCGCGATGCCCGGAGGCATGGACATAAGAGGGTTTGCATGCCCATGAGCTCATTCGAGAGCGTCTCATGAAGATTAAGGACGCCAAAGCTCTGGGGCAACAAGGCTTTGGCGAGGTGTGGCCACGGGCGAGCCCTGGCGTACACACCTACCTAGCCCCCACGCGCGGGACGCGCGAGGAGGAGCGACGGGCAACTGTTGCTCTTCCTGGGGCAAGTTTGGAAAGGCGAACGAACAAGAGAGAAAATTCCAACTCTGGCGAACGAAAGACACGAGAACTCCAAATTTCATTCAAGAAGTTGAAAACCAGCTACAGAAAGCAAGCAAAAGAACAGTCGTGTCCGGCACCTAGACTAGTCTTCTTGTATTCCCACTAGCGCGGAGCATGGGGCCTCCACTAGGACGTGAGTGGGAGCCCCCATGAGGCCCAGGGGCAACCTTAGGAGACTCTGGGGCTTGTATAGCCCCAACTCATTATTACGTGAGAGTGTCGCGAGCGGAGACCTTCACAGGCACAGGGCCTTGCTTCATGGGTAGAACTCCCGGAGGTGCTGGATGTTCCAGGCGTTCTAGATGGGGATCCCGTCCTGCGTCTCCAGGCGCATGGCACTAGGCTTAGAGACACGGGCTATCCTGAACGGGCCCTCCCACATGGGCGAGAGCTTATGCAACCCCTCCCTGGAGAGCACCTGCCTCAGGATGAGATCACCCACCTCGAGCGTCCTGGAGCGGACGCTGCGATAGTGGTACTGCCGCAGCGCCTGCTAGTACCTCGCCGCTCTGAGCGAGGCTTGGCATCGGCGTTCCTCCCCAAGCATGAGGTCCATCCCCCGCGAGGAGTCCTGACATGCCTCGTCAAATGACAAGACCTGAGTGGAGCAATGCCTAACCTCATGTGGGAGAACCACTTCAGGTCTGTAGACGAGGAAGTATGGAGTCTCGCCCGTCGACTTGGTCGCGGTGGTGCGGATGGACCACGACACAAACTGGAGCTCGTCCAGCCAGCCCCTGCCGCAGGCCTCGAGCTTCTTCTTGAAGGTTCTTGCCTTGAGGCCCCTCAGGACCTCTGCATTAGCGCGCTCAGCCTGGCCATTGCTCCTGGGGTGTGCCACCGAGGCGTAGCATATTTGTGTTCCAAGGTTAGCACAAAATGTTTTGAAAAGGTTGTTGGTGAACTGCGAGCCATTGTCGGTGATGATGCGATTAGGAACCCCAAACTGGCTCATGAGGCCCTTGATGAACTTGACGGCTGAGCCGCGGCCGTGATGGTGCGGACGGCCTCCAGGTCCGCACACTTGGTGAACTTGTCGATGGCGACGTAGAGGTAGCGGTAGCCCCTGGGTGCTCGAGGGAATGGGCCCAGGATGTCTAGCCCCCAGACCGCGAACGACCATGAGAGCGGGATGGTCTAGAGGCCCTGGGCAGGCTGGTGGATCTGCTTGGCATGGAACTGATAGGCCTCGTAGGATCTTACCAGCTCGGTAGCATCATTGAGCGCCGTGGGCCAGTAGAATCCGCTGCGGAACGCCTTGCCCACGAGGGTGTGCGACGAAGAGTGATGCCCGCAGTCTCCGCCATGTATGTCAGCCAACAGCTCGCATCCCTGCCCCTGGAGATGCATCGTAGAGAAACATTGTTTGGTCGTTTTTGATAGAGCTCACCATCGCTGATGCAGTACGCGGTGGCCTGGCAGGCCACACGTTCTGCGTCTTCGTCCTTCTACTGCAAGGTGCCTTGGAGTAGGTATGCCTTGAACTCCTTAGTCCAGCACCCCTCCCAAGGCTCAAGCGCGAGGAGTAGGCGGGCTCCCGAGGTCAGGCCGCAGGCTGGGGTGCCTGAGAGGGGTGCTAGGGGGAGCTCCTCCTGAGGCGATGCTGGTTCCGCAACGGGGGGAGCTGCCGATGGCTTGAAGAGCCGCTCCTCAAAGATGCCAGGCTCCTGAGGCACACGTCGAGACGCCCTCTTGGCGATGTCGTCCGCCTCCTTGTTCATGCCACACGACACGTGCTGCAACTCCAAACCCAAGAATCGTTTCTCAATTTTACGTACCTCCTCGAGGTATGCCTCCATGTGCTCGTCCTTTGGCTTGTACGCTTTGTTGGAGAAGTTGACGAGGAGCTAGGAGTCGCCCCTGATGGTGAGGCGCCTCACCCCAAAGCCACCGCAACCTTGAGGCCGATGATCATGCCTTCGTATTCTGCGATGTTGTTGGAGACCTTCTCGCCCTGCTGGAAGCAGAGCTACATGGTGTAGTAGAGCTTGTCTTGGGTGGGCGAGATGAGCACGACTCCAGCCCCCGCGCCCTGGCGTGCAAATGCGCCATCAAAGTACATGACCCAACCATCTGGTGCTTTGCTCCTGGCGAGAGGGAACGGTCCTCACCCACTTCTTGGTCGAGAACGTCGGTCCATTCCACCACAAAGTTGGCAAGGGCCGCACCCTTGATGATTCTAGTAGTGCCGAACTCCAACTGGAACACATGCAGTTCGATGTTCCATTCGGTGACCCTCCCCACGACATTAGGGCTCCAGAGCACTCTCTCTTGGGGGTAAGCTGAGACAACCTTGATTGGTGTGTCCTTGGAAGTAGTGGTGTAGCTTTCGGGAGGCGATGAGGAGCGCGAGCAAGAGCTTTTGCGGCATGGGATAGCATGCCCGCGCATCGCGTAGCACCATGCTGACGAAGTACACCGGGTGCTCGACGAGGATGGAGGCATCGGCGGGGTCCTACACTTCCTGGGATTGAGGGTCCTCAGGAGCCTTGGCACTTGACGAGGTAGCCGTGGCCTCAGGAACACCATCCTCAGGAGTCTTGCTGTCTGGAGGGTTGGCCAGAGCCTCGGGAGCGTTGTTGACCGGTGGGGTGGCCAGGCCTCGGGAGCGCCGTCCTGAGGCCGCGGCGCCCCGATGGGGCGCGAGGTGCTTCCCCGCAAGCCCTTGGTTGGGTGCTCCTCCCGAACCGCTACCGGTGTTGCGCTGGCGGAGTGAGGTGTAGCGACCAGGTAGAGCACCAATGGTTCAAGGGGGCACGGTGCTACCATCACCGGTGGGCTAATGAGGTAGTTCCTGAGGTCTTGGAAGGCTGCGTCGGCCTCCGGAGTCCACTCGAACTGGCCTTTCTTTTTCATCAGCTTGAATAAGGGGAGGGCGCGCTCCCCTATTTTGGAGATGAAACGCCCGAGCGAGGTTACGCAACCCGCCAGCTTGTGCATTTCCTTAAGGGTTTGCGGCGGACTCATCCTTCTTATGGCCTTGACTTTCTCTAGGTTGACTTCGATCCCTCTGTGCGACACCAAGAAGCCCAACAGCTTGCCAGATGAGACGCCGAACACACATTTCTCTGGGTTGAGCTGCAGGTTTACCATGCACAGGCTGGCGAAAGTCTCCTCCGGATCCTCGATAAGCATCCTTGCCTCCCAAGATATCACCACTATGTCGTTGACGTACGCCTCAGCGTTCCTCCCGAGCTGTTGTCCCAGGTCAATATGCATCAATCGCTGGAAGGTGGCCCCCGCATTGCGCAACCCAAACGGCATGCAGGTGTAGCAGTACACCCCACACGGGGTCAGAAAGGCTGTCTTCTCAACATCTTGCACCGCCATCTTGATTTGGTGGTAACCCGAGGAGGCATCCAGGAAGCACAGTAAGTTGCACTCGGCGCTGGAGTCGACGATCTGGTCGATGCACGGGAGAGGGAAAGGGTCTAATGGACAGGCCTTGTTGAGGTTGGTGAAATCGACGCACATGCACTCCTTCCCGCCCTTCTTGGGAACCATGACTGGGTTGGCGAGCTAGTTCAGGTGTCACACTTCTCAAATGACGCCGGCCTCGAGCAGCTTGTGGGTCTCCTGGGTGATGAACGACTGCTTCTCCGGGGCTTGCCGCCGTGCCTTCTACTTTACTGGTCGCGCGTTGGGGCACACCATCAAGTGGTACTCGATTGCTCCACATGGAACCCTGACCAGGTCCGACGCCTCCCATGCAAAAACATCCTTGTTCATGCGTAGGAAGATGACCAGCGCCTTCTCTCGTTCTGGTGGGGGGCCGGCCCTATGGTAAAGGTGGAGCCTGATGTCCTGTCTACATCGACCAACACCTGCTTCGTCTCGGCCTGGTCGTGAGAGAACAACTGCTTCTTCTTTGCTGGTGCAGCCCCCAGGGCCTCCGGGGCTCCCTCTTGTCTTGGCCGCGCGGTCACCGCGGCTCTGAAAGCGTGCTTGAGGGACGAGAGCGCATCTTTGGTGTTCCCCGCCATGGTGAGGACGCCGCTACTTCCTGACATCTTCATGAGATTGTAGCCAGGGTGGGTCGCCGCCATGAACTTGGCCAAGACCGGGTACCCAAGAATGGCATTGTACGACAGGCCGATACCGGCGATGTAGAAGTCGATGAGCTCGATGCAGTAGTTGTCGCGGGTGCCGAAGGTAACAGGGAGGCGGATCTGCCCTAGGGGGCAGGTGAAGCCATCGACGACTCCAGAGAAAGGTTTGGTGGGGCGGAGCCAGTCGTGGGGCACGAGAAGCAGGCCTAATGCTTCCACAAAGAGGACACTGAGGTCGCCGCCACCATTGATGAGGGTCCTGTGACTTCTATGTTGCAGGTGGTGGGAGTACAGAGCATCGAGAGCGCGCCGGCACTGGCCGTGGTCATAGGGTGGTCCTTGGAGTCGAAGGTGAGGTCGGCCTTAGGCGCCACCCAGCCTGGTGGCGCTCCCCGCTGTGCGTGGGCGGCGCCCACCTGGTTAAAGAACTGCTTGAGGTGGCGGTCCGAGGCCGGCACCTGCGAGCCGTCAAGGAGGGCTACGATGATGTGGGGTGCTGGCGTCGCGAAGCGCGCGATGAAGAGGCCGCACAGCTCCTTCCAGGAGGCCACTGAAGACTCCGGCACGCCCATGAGCCAGGCGTGCGGCACGCCCGTAAGGGCCATGGGTAGCCAGTTTGCCATGGCCTTGTCGTCACCACCGGCTGCCATCACAGCCTCCGCATATGCCTGGAGAAACCCTACCGGGTCCGCCACACCGTCATATCGAGGCAGCAGCTCCGGTCTGGACTTGGGCGGCCACTGCACCCACCGCATGGCAGGGGTGAAAGCTCGAAGACCCACGATGCCTCCGAACGCACCCATCGGTCCGGTCGGTGGAGCGGCGCTTGCCATGAGAGTTGAACGGCGTGGGTGGAGTGCAGCGGACGGAGAGGCGAATCTTTGACTCACCCCTACCTGGCGCGCCAAATGTCGGATTCAGGGCTCCGCAGACCCAAGATAGATTCAAACACTAGGGTGCGTGCGAAGAACTCAACCTCCCTGGTCTGCCTACTCGTCAATCTCACAGCCTAGCTCGATTAACTAGAAGGAAATGGAACAAGCAGTTTACCCAGGTTTGGACCACCTTGCGGTGTAAAACCCTACTCCTGCTTTGTGGTGGATTGGCCTCGAGGTGGGCAGAGGATGAACTAGTATAGTGGAGGAACAACCTCAGGAGGTGTGTTCCTATGCTGGTGAGGGAGAGGATGGTCTGAATGGTCCGTCCAGCTGATCGATCGATCCTCTTCTATGGTGGTGGCTAGGCTATATTTATAGTGGCCTTGGTCCTCTTCCCCCAAAATGAAGGCAGGAAGGGATCCCACAACGGCCAAATTCGAAGGGAGACAACTAGTACATCTTATCCTGACGAAAGGTGGTCTTTGCCTGCAAAGCTTCTGGTCGTGACACCGTGGTGGGCTCGGCGATGACCTCCGTCCTGCCGTCCTGGCGGTCTTGGTCTTGTTGCATAGAAATGGAAACCTTTGGTTGATTCCTCAGGACTCCATGCCTGCACTTGCCTCTTTAGCACCAAAGAGGAAACTACTGTACTGCGCCCGCCTGGCGTTGGTTGTCATGGCTTGCGTCATCCGAACCTCATGAGGTGAAGGCTTGCATATGGATCTCCGCTCCTCAGGAGTCAGCCTAAGGAGGTCACTCCTTCTCGAGGTCTTGGTGTCGTCCGCCTCGCGAGGCTTGGCCCCTCGCGAGGGTCTTGTGTTGTTGGTGCTGATGATGGGCCGTACCAGGCCGTTGATGGGGCCATGCCATGGGCTGCAGGCAGCAAGTCTGGGTACCCCTGTTCCCAGAACACCGACAGCGCTGAGCCTATTGTGTGTTGCGTTATGATTGGCTAGAATGCAAGCCACGCGGATCACGCGTGTGCACTGTAGATGCGCCGCGATCGAACGGCAGTCCACACCCCTCTCATCACACCCGTGTAGCTGTAGCTGGATTGGATTTATCTACGCTAAATGCCTAGAAAATGCACATAATCCCCTAAATATGGTAAATGAGTCCGGAAAAGTGCCAAATTTGAACACGATGACTTGCAGGGTGTATGTTCGTCATAGAAAAGAATCAAGGACAAAGAACGAAGGAAATTTGGATTCCCCTTCAATCTTGGTGATTTCCCCCTCAAAACCATGGAACTTCCTCGGTGATGGTTCGATTTATGAAAGGCGTGCATGACGACATAAGCCAAATGTTCTCAAATTTTTACCAGGGCATGGTGAGGCTATACCATGGCACCATGCCAGGCGTCATGTTTTTCAATCATGTATTTCATTTTTCTATATTATAAAAAATCAATAAAATGAACGTTTGTGGTTGACTATTGTCACACATTTCCTTGAAATCTCTGCCCATTCCTTGTAAAAGGCATGAGAATTTACTAAATAGCACGTGCATGGTTTTCCAGACCGTTCCTGTGAACCTTTTCATGCGCGGATTGTTTGAATTTGAATTATGTGCATTAATGCCTAGAAAATGCACATAATCCCCTAAATATGGTAAAATGAGCCCTGGAAATGCCAAATTTGAACACAGTGATTTGCAGGGTGTATATTCATAGTATAAAAAAATCATGGACAAAGTAGGAAGGAAATTTGGATTCCCCTTCAATCTCATTGATTTCCCCCTTGAAACCATGAAACTTCCTCGGTGATTGTTCGATTTATGAAGGGCATGCATGACGACATAAGACAAACCTTCTCAACTTTTTACCAGGGCACGGTGAGGCCATAGCAGGGCACCATGCCAGGCGTCATGTTTTTCAAGCATGTATTTCATTTTTCTATAGTTGAAAAACCAGTAAATGACGCATTTATGGTTGACTATTGCCACACATTTCCTTGAAATCTATGCCCATTCCTTGTAAAAGGCATGATAATTTACTAAATAGCATGAGCATGGTTTTCCAGATTGTTCTTGTGCACCTTTTCATGCACCAATTTTTTGAATTTGAATTATGTGCAATAACGCCTAGAGAAGGCACATAATCACCTAAATATGGTAAAATGAGCCCAGAAAAATGCCAAATTTGAACATGTTGCATTGAAGGCGGGGGGGGGGGGGTATGTCGATCATAGAAAAAACTGACTGACAAACTAGGAAGAAAATTTGGATTCCTCTTCAATCTCGGTGATTTACTATCACACATGATTCATCTCCGTCGCCTCTATGAACTGTGTGTGTTCATTCACCCATGCAAAAGGAAAAAGATAGCCTCCCCCCTTCCCACTTCATCCCCACCCACTCACTGCGGACTCCTCCACAAGTTTGCACCTCATCAACTTCTATCGCGATGGCTACCCTAAGCTCGACGGCTGTCGTCGGCGAGCAGAGGTTGCGCTCCAAACTGCATGAGATTTCGCCCCTACCGCTTGTCGCTGCCTATCTACACTGACTTGCACCGACTTTCTAGACTCTAGTCGATAGGTTTTTTTTACGGGATTGGGCCGGGGATTTTTCTCATGGAGAAGGTAATCAATTTAGCGAAATATTCACTCATCTCTTATCGCAGTCCGTCCGTCGCTGTTAATCAACTGGCGAAAATCGTCGTGGATTCATTTTTCTTCTAGCTAATTCGAGGGTTTTCATTCAAGTGTCCACAGTGCAAGCACAAAACCGGGCAAGTGTGGTCGCGACCAGTAGGAAACGAAGTTCTATCTCACTATCCTGGATGACTTCAGGCAGCGCTCGGTATGTTCAATCTCACCCTACCACGGTCAGCATGGCCTTAATTTGTGAACATATACCATCTATTGCTACATTTGGATAAAAGGTACGGTGCCACATGTAGCCTAGACGTCGAAGCCAATTTTCCCCTATATTAGGCAAATTAATGATGTATTGTTCATTCAGTTACTCTTATATTTGCATCAAATCTTTGTTACATTATCTATTTTTAATTATATATTTTTGTACTATGCTTTCAGCTATATATTGTTCTCTTCTGTCAGTTACTCCCATATTTGCATCTCGCTCTATTATTTCAATATATCTAATTTACGATCTTAATTTTCATTTCAAGCAGTACAACCCTTGCTTTGCAAGAACACGAGTAGAAGGAAATCTTGAGCTTTACTTTGTTGATGACTCCATGGATGTCATATTGACAACGCAGCATGGATTTTAGAATGACAGTCAGCATAAAACTTGATAAAGATGGTCACTCCTATTTTGATGCGGACCTTTGGAGAAAAATTTCTAAGTTTTATGAACTGAAAGCCGGCAATAAAATCCTAGTGCATGCACCGCAGCCTGGTCTAATTAACATGGATGTTTACTTCCCCAGCGTCATCACCTGATCAAAGTCTAATCGTGGTTAGGGTTCTTTCAACTTTCTCCATGCTGGCATATTACTTAGTAGAATTGGGGTATTTGTTCTGATTAACTGATCACTATTTAAGCAACCAATTGTGATTTCATTTTCTAACTCCGTTCCTAGGCAGTAGCAAATTCTATTTACCAATTTATGCGCACTATATATTCTTCTGTCATCTTCTGAATAAATAATACCTTCCCACCTTTTAAGTAGGATATGTTGGATGCTGTCGGATTCAGGGCTCCGCAGACCCAAGATAGATTCAAACTTTGGGGTGCGTGCGAAGAACTCAACCTCCCCAGCTTGCCAAGTCATCGATCTCGCGGCCTAGCTCGATGAACTGAATAAGAACGACACAAGGCAGTTTACCCAGGTTCGGGCCACCTTGCGTGTAATACCCTATTCCTGCTTTGTGGTGGATTAGCCTCCAGGTGGGCTGAGGATGAACTAGTACAATGGAAGAACGACCTCAGGAGGTGTGTTCTTCGGCTGGTGTGAGCTGGTGAGGGTGCAGATGGTCTGAAATGATCCCCTTCCCGTCTAAGGTGGTGGCTAGGCTATATTTATAGTGGCCTCGGTCCTCTTCCCCCAAAATGAAGGTGGGAAGTGATCCCACAACGACCAAATTCGAAGGGGGACAACTAGTACATCTTATCCTGACGAAAGGTGGTCTTCGCCAGCAAAGCTTCTGGTGGTGACACCGCGTTGGGCTTGGCGATGACCTCCGTCCTGCCGTCCTGGCGGTCTTGGTCTCGTTGCATGGAAATGGAAACCTTTGGCTGATTCCTCAAGACTTCGCACCTGCGCTTGCCTCTTTAACACCAAAGAGGAAACATCCTATACCGCACCTGCTGGCGCCCGCCTGGCCTTGGTCGTCATGGCTCGCGTCATCCGAACCTCACGAGGTGTGGGATCGCATGGAAATCTCCGCTCCTCAGGAGCCAGCCTAAAGAGGCCACTCCTTCTGGAGGTCTTGGCGTCGTCAGCCTCGCGAGGCTTGGCCCCTCGCGAGGGTGTCATGTTGTTGGTGCTAAAGATGGGCCATACTAGGCCGCCGACGGAGCCACGCTATGGGCCACAGGCAGGCAAGTCTGGGTACCCCGGTTCCCAGAACGCCGACAGTAGCCCCCGGGCCCAAGGCACGCTCGGACTTGCCTTCGAGGTGAAGCCAAAGTGCAAGGGCAAAGCGTCGCGGGCCCCAACCGCCTGGGGACCCAGTCGACGCGTGGCGGTTGATGGGACGTGGGCATCTCTGCTTCCCCATGCTGCCTCGGCAACCGTCCTGGGCTGACAAAAAGGCTGGCGCCTGCCGCCGAGCCTTCATTGCCTTACCTTCGTCTTCCTTCAGATCCCCTTCTCCCCCTGCTCAGAGCGCCTCCAGATCTATCAACCTCTTCCCCGAACTTGCCGCCGATGGCGACCGAGAATGCGAAGTCTGCCACCCCCTCCGCGCGTTCGGCTTCCTTGCTCGAGCCGGCCCTCAGTGCGTCCACCACCACTAAGGAGAAGCACCTCGCCGCCGTTCCCCCGCTAGCGGCGAGCAACGACAATGAGGGGTGGGAGATAGAGCTCCGGGTTGGCACTGCCAAGCCGGAATCCTTGGAGGAAACCTTCTACCCCTTCTTCCTGCACAACGTCTTGATACGCCTCCAACGTATCTATCATTTTTTTATTGTTCCATGCTATTATATTATCTATTTTGGATGTTTAATGGGCTTTATTATACCTTTTTATATTATTTTGGGACTAACCTATTAACCGAAAGCCCAGTGCAAATTGCTGTTTTTTTGCCTATTTCAGTGTTTCGCAGAAAAGGAATATCAAACGGAATGAAACCTTCGCGAGGATTGTTTTTGGAACAAACGCAATCCAGGAGACTTGGAGTGGACGTCAAGGAAGCAGCGAGGAATCCACAAGGAAGGAGGGCGCACCCCAGGGGGTTGGGCACGCCCCCACCCTCGTGGGTCCCTCGCAGCTCCATCGACCTACTTCTTTCACCTATATATACTCTCATACCCTAAAACCTTCGGGGAGAGCCACGAAACACCTTTTCCACCGCTGCAACCTTTTGTACCCGTGAGATCCCATCTTAGGGCCTTTTCCGATGATCTGCCGGAGGGGGATTCATTCACGGAGGGCTTCTACATTGTCGGCGTTCTGGGAACGGGGGTCCCCAGACTTGCCTGCCTGCAGCCTGCGGCGTGGCTCGAGGAGGGCCCCAGCACGGTCCATCTTCATCAACACAGACCCAAGACCCTCGCGAGGGGTCAAGCCTCGCGGGGCGGATGACACAGAGCTTCCTCAGGCACGGCCTCATCAGGCTGGCTCGCAAGGAGGCGGAGAGATCAAGGCGGGGTACCTCAAAAGGTGCCCGTGACGCAAGCCATGACGACCAAGGGTGCCAGGCGGGCGCCAGCCCATGCAGTGTCCTCCTTTCCTCTTTGGTGCAAAGGGAGCAAGCGCAGGCGAGAGCATCGAGCAAAGGCACCCGTTTCGGTGCAACAAGACCAAGACCAGCCCAACGACAGGAAGGAAGTCATTGTGGAGCCCAAGCCAGCGTCATCGCCAGAGCCTTTGGCAGGCGAAGACCAACTTTAGTCAAGATAAGTGTACCAGATGTTCCCCATCAAAATGGTCAATTGTTGGCGCCCTTCCCGCTCAATATTTGGGAAGAGGCCCAGGGCCTTTGCCTATAAATAGGACTAGCCACCCCCAGGGTAGAGGGGATCTAGAATCGGCCAACCCAGAAACAAGCTGGGATCGGATCGAGTAGCATCACACAAAGAGAGAGAGAGAAGGGTGGTTGAACTCCTCCCAGCAGTTAATCGCCCTAGCCAAGAGCAGACCCTCGTGAGGCTGTTCTTCCTTGTATTGCTCATCATCATCAGCCCAAGAGGCAATCCACAACACCACACACTGGAGTAGGGTATTACACCACAACGGTGTCCCGAACCAGTATAAACTCCGTGTCTCTTGTGCTGTTCTTTCCATAGCTTAGATCTTAGCGTGGCGGTGGGGCGTAGGGAGGTAGAAGGCGAAATCTCCACGCGCACCCCAGTGTTCGAACCTCAAGGGTCCGTCGGAACCCGAAATCCGACATTTGGCACGCCAGGTAGGGGTGCACCGGAGTTTGCCCTTCCGCCACCGCCACGACCTGCCTCGCGACGAGTAGCGCGTCGCCCGCTCTGGCCGCCGGCGCCAGCACGGGGGCCAGGGGGCTCCGAGCCCTGGCCCCAGCCCTGCAACGGGTACGGTGGCCGGACAAGTTCAAGACAACGACGCCGCCACGGTACAGCGGCACGACTGATCCGCTGGCCTTCTTGCTGGCGTACGAGGAGGCCATCCTCAAAGCTGGAGGTGACGATAGGGTCATGGCCAACTGGCTCCCCACGGCCCTCACCAGCGCTCCGCACGCATGGCTGCTCCACCTGCCGGTAGCCTCCGTGGCCTCTTGGGAAGAGCTCCGCAGCCTCTTCACCGCCCACCACGCTACACCAACACCCCCGGTCGTCGCGGCCCTCCTGGGCGGCTCGCAGGCGCCGCCTACAAGTCACCACGTCAAGCCGTTCATCCGCCGAGTCAGCGCCGCTTCCACGTGGCAGGGGGCTCTCCCGGATCGGGCGGCGCCCAAGGCCGGCCTGACCTTCAGGTCGGAGGACCACCCCTCCAACTCGGCCTGCTTGGGTGCGCTCCCCATGCTGTGCACCCCCACCATCTGCTAGGTGGCCGTCACCAGAACTCTCATCGATGGCGGTGCGGGCCTCAGCGTGCTCTCGGTTGAGGCCTTCAACCTCCTCTGCATACCCCTGGAACGGCTGCAACCCAGGCGGCCCTTCTCAGGCGTTGGGGGCGGATCATCCAGCTCCTTGGGACAGATCTGGCTCCCAGTAACCTTCGGCACCTACAACAACTTCCGCACGGAGCTGGTCGACTTTGATATCGCCCCCATCGGCCTCCCCTACAATGCCATCCTCGGCTACCAAGCGCTGGCCCAGTTCATGGCCGCGACGCACCCGGTGTACAACCTCATGAAGATGCCCAGGAGCAGCGGTGTCCTCACCCGCGACGCACTGCGAGTGCTCAAGCTCGCCTTCAAGACGGCAGCGTCGGCACAGCCCGCCGACTCGGAGACCCCCGAGCCCAAGGGGGTTGCACCCGCCAAGAAGAAACAATTGTTCACCCAAGACAAGGCAGAAACCAAGCAGATACCCGTCGATGAGGACGGGTCCACCAATTCCACTTTCACCATAGGCGCCAACCTCGAGCCCGAGCAGGAGGAGGCCCTGGTCAGGTTCCTGCGTGCAAACAAGAAGGTATTTGCTTGGGAGCCTGACCAGTTGGCGGGGATCCCTAGGAGCGTAATCGAGCATCACCTCAACGTGTGCCCCAACGTGCGCCCTGTGAAGCAGAAGGCAAGGCGGCAGTCCACAGAAAAGCAAGCCTTCATCATCCAAGAGACCCGCAAACTAGAAGCCGCTGGGGTCATTCGCGAGGTCCGATACCCGGATTGGTTGGCCAACCCTGTCGTTGTGCCAAATAAGGGAGGGAAGGAGCGCATGTGTGTCGACTTCACCAACCTCAACAAGGCATGCCCGCAAGATCTATTCCCGCTCCCCCGCATCGACCAGATCATCGATTCCACCGCA
The DNA here is from genome assembly GCF_002162155.2 of Triticum dicoccoides. Lineage (NCBI taxonomy): Eukaryota > Viridiplantae > Streptophyta > Magnoliopsida > Poales > Poaceae > Triticum > Triticum dicoccoides. The sequence continues at coordinate 488,031,770 of NC_041392.1, read as the reverse complement.
GAATGCGACCTGCTATGCTTCTTGGATGCCTTCTCTGGGTATCACCAGATCAAGATGGCGGTAGAAGACGTCGAAAAGACAGCCTTCCTAACCCCGTGTGGGGTGTACTGCTACACATGCATGCCATTCGGGCTGCGTAATGCAGGGGCGACCTTTCAGCGGCTGATGCACATCACCTTGGGCCCGCAGCTCGGGAAGAATGTTGAGGCTTACATCGATGACATTGTGGTGAAGTCTCGGGAGGCCAGGACCCTGATACAAGACCTAGAGGAAACCTTCGCGAGCCTCAACGCAGTGAACCGGCGGCTCAACCCAGAGAAGTGTGTGTTCGGAGTCCCCTCGGGCAAGCTCTTGGGTTTCCTCGTGTCCCACCGAGGCATCGAGGCTAACCCAGAAAAGGTCAAGGCGGTCGAGGACATGAGCCCGCCAAAGACCCTCAGAGAAATGCAGAAGCTCACTGGGCGCGTGACCGCGCTAGGGCGCTTCATCTCCAAGTTGGGGGAGCGAGCGCTGCCCTTCTTCCAGCTAATGAAGAAAAAAAGGGCCCTTTGAATGGACTGAAGAGGCCGACAAGGCGTTCCAGGATCTCAAGAGATACCTGACCAGCCCTCCGGTCATGGTGGCTCCGCGCCCTCAAGATCCCCTAGTGCTTTACCTCGCCGCCACTCCCTACTCCGCCAGCGCAGCCCTGGTGGCGGTTAGGGAGGAGCGTCATATCAAAACCACAGCAGCAGCCCAGGACAAGGCAAAACAGGAACAAGGAAGGCCCATAGAAACCGCCACCGTGGCCGAGGAGGATCAGCCGCCGCAGAGGAGTGCACTGGAGGCGGAAGAGGCCCCTCTCCCAGATGGTCAGCCTCAGGAGGCCTCATTGCCTCAGGAGGCGCCATGGTCTCCGGAGGGCGCCACCAGCACTGACGCACCCAACCTCGTTGAGCACCCAGTGTACTTCATCAGCACGGTGTTGCGGGACACGAGGGCACGGTACCCCATGCCTTAGAAGCTCCTCCTCGCGCTACTGGTGGCCTCGCGCAAGCTGCAACACTATTTTCAGGGTCACCCCATCAAGGTCGTCTCGTCATACCCCCTGGAGAGAGTGCTCAGGAGCCCTAACTCAGCTGGAAGGGTCGCTGAGTGGAACATAGAACTGCAAGCGTTTCAGCTCGAATTCAGCACGACCAGAGTCATCAAGGGAGCAGCATTAGCAGATTTTGTGGCAGAATGGACGGAGGCACCAGGCCTCAAGGCCGACGAGGATCGGTCCCTCTCCCCGGGAAGCGAGGCGCTAGAAGGCTGGGTCATGTACTTCGATGGGGCATTCTCCAGGCATGGCGTTGGGGCTGGGGCAGTGCTTATGTCGCCCACTCAGGACAAGCTCTACTACGCTGTACAGCTCTGTTTCCAGCAAGGTGAAAAGGTCTCCAACAACATAGCGGAGTATGAAGGTTTAATAGCGGGCTTGAAGGCCGCAGCTGCCCTGGGGGTGAAACGCCTCACCATCAAGGGCGATTCGCAGCTCCTTGTCAATTTCTCCAACAAGGTGTACGAGCCGAAAGATGAGCACATGGAAGCCTACCTTGCAGAGGTCCGCAGGATGGAGAAGCAGTTCTGGGGGTTGGAGTTGCAGCATGTGCCCCGTGGCACCAATCAGGAGGCCGACGACATCGCCAAATGGGCGTCCAGGCGGTTACCTCAGGAGCCTGGCGTCTTCGAGGAGCGGCTCTTCAAGCCCTCAGCCCTGCCGTCATTGTCAAACACGGCTCAGCCTCGGGAGGAGCTCCCCCAGCCACCTGCCTCAGGAGCCCCGGTCTGTGGCCCGGCCTCAGGAGCATGCCTGCTCCTGACGATGGAACCTTAGGAGGGGTGCTGGATCACGGAGCTCCGGAGTTACTTAACACAAGGGACCCTGCCGGAGAAGGAGGAGGAAGCGGAGCGTGTGGCACGGCAGGCCACGACATACTGCATCAAGGATGGAGAGCTCTACCGGAAGCGACCAAACGATGTATCCCTGCGCTGCATCTCCAGGGAGCAAGGAAAGGAACTGCTGGAAGATATACACGGCGGAGACTGTGGACATCATTCATCATCACGGACCCTCGTCGGCAAGGCGTTCCGCAGTGGGTTTTATTGGCCCACCGCACTCAATGACGCCGTCGAACTGGTGAAAGCTTGTGAGGCCTGCCAGTTCCACGCCAAGCAAATCCATCAGCCAGCAGGAGGCCTGCAGACTATACCCCTTTCGTGGCCATTCACAGTCTGGGGGATGGACATCCTGGGCCCGTTTCCTCGGGCGCCAGGGGGCTACCGCTACCTCTACATCGCCGTGGACAAGTTCACCAAGTGGGCTGAAGTAGAGGCCGTCCGCACCATCCCCGCGGGTTCCGCGGTCAAGTTCATCAGGGGCATCGTGAGCTGGTTCGGGGTGCCGAACCGCATCATCACAGACAATGGTTCGCAGTTCACCAGTAACCTCTTCAAAACATACTGTGCTAACCTTGGAACGCAGATATGCTACGCTTCGGTGGCGCACCCCCGAAGCAACGGCCAGGCCGAGCGAGCCAACACAGAGGTCCTGAGGGGCCTCAAGACCAAGACGTTCAAGAAGAAGCTGGAGGCCTGCGGCAGGTTTGGTACGACGAGCTTCAGTCCGTGTTGTGGTCCATCCGCACAACCGCGACCAAGCCGACTGGAGAGACCCTGTTCTTCCTGGTCTACGGAGCCGAAGCGGTCCTCCCTCACGAGGTCAGACGTTGCTCTGCGCGGGTCCTGGCGTTCGACGAGGCACAGCAGGACGCCATGCGGGGATGGACCTCGTGCTGGGGGAGGAACGTCGCCGAGAAGCCGCGCTGCAAGCAGCGAGGTACCAACAAGCACTGTGACGATATCACTGCCGCAACATCCGCCCCAGAACTCTCGAGGTAGGAGACCTCGTGCTGAAGCGGGTTCTCTCCAGGGAGGGACTGCACAAGCTCTCTCCCATGTGGGAGGGCCCGTTCAAGGTTGTTCATGTTTCCAGGCCCGGCTCCGCGCGCTTGGAGACTCAGGAGGGGGTGCCGGTCCAGAACGCATGGAACGTCCAGCACCTCCGAAGGTTCTACCCCTAAAAAGGCCCAGAGCCTGTGAAGAAGGCGAATGCCTGTGAAGCTGTCGTGTTTTGGAAAAGGCCCAGAGCCTGTGAAGAAGGTGAATGCCTGTGAAGCTGTCGCATTTTGGAAAAGGCCCAGAGCCTGTGAAGAAGGCGAATGCCTGTGAAGCTGTCGCGTTTTGGAAAAGGCCCAGAGCCTGTGAAGAAGGCGAATGCCTGTGAAGCTGTCGCGTTTTGGAAAAGGCCCAGAGCCTGTGAAGAAGGCGAATGCCTGTAGAGCTATTGCGTTTTGGAAAGGGCCCGGAGCCTGTGAAGAGGGCAAATGTCCGTGAAGCCTGCTTCCCCCAAGAAAGGCCCGGAGCCTGTGAAGAAGGCCAACGCCTGTGAAGCTCGCCGCCCGTGACACTCTCACGTAATAATGAGTTGGGGCTGTACACGCCCCGGAGTCTCAGGAGCGCCGGCCTCAGGCCCTGGGGCTCCCTTCCACGCCCAGTGGCAGCTCTTAGCTCCGCGCTGGTGAGAAGACGTTGAAGACTAGATTAGGTGCCGGACACGGCTTTTTCATTTGCGTTCCGCAGTTGGCTTGTTCATTCTCATTCGAAGTTTTATTGAAGCTGTTGCTGTCTTTGGCTCGTGGTTCGTCGACTTTTCACTCTCCTGCCTCGATTTCTCTTATGCAAGGCCTCGCGAGGGGGGGGGGGGCGAGCGCCCTCGCGAGGGTTCCTGTCCTAGTCGTTCAAAGGTTTCGCGACCTGGGTCCATTGCAGGAGCACCCCTCCAGTCCGTGCCCCACGGGCACCACGACACAAACACAGGGCCTGGGTCGGTCGCCCCCCCACGGCTGGGGCTGGGAACTATCCACGCGCGGGCACGTAGCTAGACGGCACGATAATGGAAGCAAAGTGATGATTAACAGCAATAACCCAAACATGCCCCCGCGGGGCTCCACGCTACTGTCTTTTCACGCAGGAAAAAGGAAAAGGAAGAACAAGTCAGGCGCAGCTCGCCTCACACCGGCCTAAAGGGAAGACTCGAGCTGCCTCCGGGGCTCAGGCAGACTCCCTCTCACGCTTCACCGAAGCGCGACGGCGGGCAGACACGCTACCACCTCCCAAGCAGGTACGACGGCTTCGAGGCTGACCGTGGCCACCGCTAGAAGAGTCGCCGCCTGAAGAAGAACCGGTGAAGCTTGGGGAACCTTGAGCACCGCCAATCACGCGAGCGATGTCCTCTCCATCATCGCTGGGGCTGGGTTCCCGGCTGCGGTCGTCGTCCTCGGGGCAGCACCCTACGCGGCGACCATCTTCCCCAAACACCCTCACGTAGAGGGTGGCATCGCCGTCAAACTTGAAGTGCAGGGTGCACCGACGGCTCAGGCCACGCGCGCGGGCAAACATCTACCAATCGCGGTTCAAGGCCAGGCTCCCGGCTGCGGAGACCTCCAGTGAAGCCCATGAGGCCCGGCTGCAGCAGCCGTCTGCCTGAAGCCAGAGGCCGCCCGGGGCGCCGGCCGGGAGCTCGCCGAGGAGGAAGCGAGGAAGTTGAAGCTGGGTGCTAGTCGGCTCCGCCGACCACACAACAAACTCCGGCAGCACCTCTGCAGCGCGAAAGCACGGCCTAGGGGAACGCGCGACCGAAACGCGCCCCCGGCCGCAGCAGTCCGCCCGTCACCGTGCTGGAAATCGTCTCCACGGCCGCGGGGAGCTGCCGTGGTGGCCACAGGATGTTTGCGAGGGCGCCCTCGGCCGCGCTTGGGCGGGGGAGAGACAGGCTCAACCTGGCGGGCCTTCCCCTTCTCTGCGGCCGAGAACCTCCTCGACGGGGCCATGAAGGAGAAGGAGAAGCAAGGGGGAATGAACTGGAAGGGCGCGCACCGATCCGTACTTATAACCGGCGAGGGCCAACCGTCGGCCCCCACGATCGCAGGTAATCATGACTCGCTTTGCATGCAGGGACTTGTCCAATCCGTGCAGTTGCCGAGGCGCCATGGGGAAGTGGAGACGCCCACGTCCAATCAACCGCCACGCGGCGCCCAAGGCCGCAGGCTGTTAGGGCCCGCGTCGCTTCGCTCTTGCCCTTTCGCGGCCAAGTCCGGGCGCGCCTTGGGCCCGGGGGCTACTGTCGGCGTTCTGGGAACAGGGGTCCCCAGACTTGCCTGCCTGCAGCCTGCGGCGTGGCTCGAGGAGGGGCCCAGCATGGCCCATCTTCATCAACATAGACCCAAGACCCTCGCGAGGGGTCAAGCCTCGCTGGGCGGACGACATAGAGCTTCCTCAGGCACGACCTCATCAGGCTTGCTCACAAGGAGGCAGAGAGATCAAGGCGGGGTACCTCACGAGGTGCCCGTGACGCAAGCCATGAAGACCAAGGGTGCCAGGCGGGCGCCAGCTCGCGTAGTGTCCTCCTTTCCTCTTTGGTGCAAAGGGAGAAAGCGCAGGCGAGAGCATAGAGCAAAGGCACCCGTTTCAGTGCAACAAGACCAAGACCAGCCCAACGGTAGGGAGGAAGTCATTGTGGAGCCCAAGCCAGCGTCACCGCTAGAGCCTTTGGCAGGCGAAGACCAACTTTAGTCAGGATACGTGTACCAGATGTTCCCCTTCAAAATGGCCAATTGTTGGCGCCCTTCCCGCTCAATATTTGGGAAGAGGCCTAGGGTCTTTGCCTATAAATAGGACTAGCCACCCCCAGGGTAGAGGGGATCTAGAATCGGCCAACCCAGAAACAAGCTGGGATCGGATCGAGTAGCATCACACAAAGAGAGAGAGAGAGAAGGGTGGTTGAACTCCTCCCAGCAGTTCATCGCCCCAGCCAAGAGCAGACCCTCGCGAGGATGTTCTTCCTTGTATTGCTCATCATCATCAGCCCAAGAGGCAATCCACCACACCACACACTGGAGTAGGGTATTACACCACAACGGTGGCCCGAACCAGTATAAACTCCATGTCTCTTGTGCTGTTCTTTCCATAGCTTAGATCTTAGCGTGGCGGTGGGGCGCAGGGAGGTAGAAGGCGAAATCTCCGCGCGCACCCTAGTGTTCGAACCTCAAGGGTCTACCGGAACCCGAAATCTGACATACATCAACACCATGGCCTCTCCGATGATGTGTGAGTAGTTTACCACAGACCTTCAGGTCCATAGTTATTAGCTAGATGGCTTCTTCTCTCTCTTTGGATCTCAATACAAAGTTCTCCTCGATCTTCTTGGAGATCTATTCGATGCAACTCTTTTTGCGGTGTGTTTGTCTAGATCCAATGAATTGTGGGTTTATGAACTTGATTATCTATGGATATTATTTGATTCTTCTCTGAATTCTTATATGCATGATTTGATATCTTTGCAAGTCTCTTCAAATTATCGGTTTAGTTTGGCCTACTAGATTGATCTTTCTAGCAATGGGAGAAATGCTTGGCTTTGGGTTCAATCTTGCGGTGCTTGATCCCATTGACAGAAAGGGAAACGACACGTATTGTATTGTTGCCATCGAGGATAAAAAGATGGGGTTTATATCATATTGCTTTAGTTTATCCCTGTACATCATGTCATCTTGCCTAATGTGTTACACCGTTCTTATGAACTTAATACTCTAGATGCATGCTAGATAGTGATCGATGTGTGGAGTAATAGTAGTAGATGCAGAATCGTTTTGGTCTACTTGTCACGGACGTGATGCCTATATTCATGATCATTGCCTTAGATATCATCATAACTATGCACTTTTCCATCAGTTGCTCGTAGTAATTTGTTCACCCACCGTAAACGTTCTATCTTGAGAGAAGCCACTAGTGAAAACTATGTCCCCTGGGTCTACTTTACATCATATAAGTTTCCAATCTACACTTCTAGTTTACTATTTATTTTGCAATCTTTATTTTCCAATCTATACAACAAAAATACCAAAAAAATTATCTTATTATCTTTATCAGATCTCACTTTTGCAAGTGGCCGTGAAGGGATTGACAACCCCTTTATCATGTTGGTTGCAAGGTTCTTATTTGTTTGTGCAGGTACTAGGCGATTTGCGTGTAGTCTCCTACTGGATTGATACCTTGGTTCTCAAAAACTAAGGGAAATACTTACGCTACTTTGCTGCATCACCCTTTCCTCTTCAAGGGAAAACCAACGCATGCTCAAGAGGTAGCACGTCTTCGCTGGGCTCATCCCCTTTCTCCAACTTCTTCTTCGCCGTCCTCAACCACTACCAGATCCACGCCCTTCATATCCATCCAACTCCATCCTCCTCTGTCGATCTTCGCCTTCTACTGCGAGGCGTTTATGGGGGTGGCGCCCTCTGTTGCGCTGCTCTGCCACTTCTTCCACCTCCGGATGCGCAGCACCCAGTGCTCCGGGTGCGTTTGCTTTGACGCGTCTCATGGCAGCAACCAATCTCAAGGGTCGGGAAGAAGGTGGAGGATTTCCAGCACAAGCGGATCTTCATGGACGCCAAGCGCACTCACGCTCGGCTGGAGCTACCGACTGCGTTACCGGTGAAGTTGGACCAGTGGGCTCACGAGAAGCTCACCGACCCTAGGGCGGAGCCGCTACTGGAGAAGATGACGGCGGAGCTGGAGGCGGAGAAGCTGAGAGGGGCCATGCTCGCCAGGGAGTTCCTGACGCAGCGCCTGGCTCCGCTCCAGGCGCACTCGCGCCCTCTGTGGAGCCTCAAGGGTGTAGAGGATGACCTCCGATTGTGCCCGGACAACTTGTCCGATGAGGAGCTGAGCAAGGCCGTGCGCACCTTGCTCGACAAGGACCCGGGCGGCCTCCCGGCGGCCCATCTCCTGCTGTACCACCGCGACGACGGGGCGCAGGTTGCCGCCGCCATGCCCATCTTAAACGAGCAGGGGCTCATGCCGCCAAAGCCTCCCCAGCTCCCAAGCTCCCCGGTGCCGGTGTGACGCCCCGAGACCGATGCACCAGGCGTCTTCCAGCTTTTCGCCGTCATTGCCATCTCATTTTTTTGCATTTTGCATCTTTGCCATGTCATCATGTTCATTGCATCATCATGTTTTCAAAACTTGCATCCATCCTGGCCTCCCCGTTCCTTCCGTTGTCCTTTCTGAGCCCACACACACTTGCACGCGCCCGTAGCACCTCCGAAATAGTATTTTATAAGTGGCCGGAAAATGTTCTCGAAATGAGTTGAAAGTTGGCATGCGATCTTGTTATGTTGTAGGTAAGCCGCCTACCAAGTTTCATCGTATTCGGAGTCTGTTTGATGCCCAACAGATAACTATAGCGGCATTATAGTCGGTCAAACCGTCGGACGTTTTTGGTCTCCGAAGACTGCTGTCGGGCCTCTCTCTCCTCTCTTCTCAGCCCTTTGCCTTCTGCACAGCCCACCTGCAGCCCACCTACCCCTCCTCGCGTCCGGAGTCCTCCGATCAAGATCTAATGGTTCGAAAACGGACTAGTTCCCCTAACCCTAGACCCCCACTACAAAAAAAGACACATCCGTGACATTTTGGGCCGAACGAATTTTTTTGTCATACATATGACACTTCTATGATGATAATTGTGACAAAACCCGGTATCATCATAGATGTGGTGGGCTCCTACTTCTATGACAAAAAATCATGACAGAAAATGGGCTTTTCGTCCTAGGCGGGCCGGAGACGTAGCTGCATGACATTCTTTGGGCCATCCATGACGGAAAAAACCGTGGTAGAAGCGAGGGCGAGGAAAATTTCGGCGAGTTCCCAGTATGGTGGGAGGTCGGGGGCTGAGCGATGCGTGTTTCTCTCATACACGTACGCGCGTGTGTGCGAGGCGTTGGCTCTAACTGAACCCGAGCGAGGCATTGGGCTCTAACTGAACCTGAGCGATTGCACTGCAGGCTACACGTTACTGAACCCGAGCGATCGATCGATGGCTGTTAACTGAACCCGATCGAGCGATTCCTTCGCTACTGCTGCTAACTGAAGCCGATCGATGTTGCCTCTGGATGAACAGTGAGCGTTGCGGGAGGGGGGGGGGTTGGATGAATAGTTCCCGGTGGGGGTGGATGAACAGGACCCCGTGGTGTTGCCTCTGGATGAACACGACCCCGATCGATCGAGCCGGTTGGGGCTGGATGAACAGGACCCCGATCGATCGAGCCGGTTGGGGCTGGATGAACAGGACCCCGTGGAGGGCTAGATCAACAGGACCACCCCGTGGAGGGCAGGATGAACAGTAGATGGTGGAGGGCAGGATGAACAGTAGCCCGTGGAGGGGTGGTTGAATAGGAGCCCGTGGAGAGGGCTGGTTGAACAGTAGCCGGTGGAGTAACGCGCGGTGGAGGCTGAATGAACAGGAGCCCGTGGATGAACAGTCGCAGGTGGATGCTGGAGGAGGTCGACGGTGGATGAACAGTAGCTCGTGGAGGCTGGAGGGGGTCGACGGTGGAGATGAACAGTATCTCGTGGAGTCCCGTTTTGCGGTACGCCATACCCCTCCCGATGAACAGGACCTCGTTTCGACCGTAGGAGGTCCGTTTCGGCCATTTTGCGGTACGCCACACCCCTCCCGATCAACAGGACCCCCGTTTCGACCGTAGGAGGTCCGTTTCCTCCGTTTTGCGGTACACCAGACCCCTCCCGATCAACAGGACCCCGTTCCGAACATAGGAGGTCCGTTTCCTCCGTTGTGCGCTATGCCAGGCCTCGTTTCCATCGCCTGTTCCGTCCAAGCCCTCCTGATGAACACGACCACGCATTCCGTTCCGACCCAGCCGGTTGGCTCCCACGCGTTCCCTTGCCTCCCCATGAACATGATGCATTCCGTTGCCTCCCCATGAACACGACGCATTCCGTTGCCTCCCCATGAACATGATGACGACGCTGTTTCTCCGTTCCGACCCAGCAATGTACACGAGCCCTGGCCGTACGTATGCGCGAGTAGGCGTTTGAGACCCTGCCCATATGTACACATACGTGGCCATATTTTCTTTCTTGCACCCTGGCCACTGTACGTACGTGTACATGCTACATGCGCGCCTCTACTATGACACGTGCGCGCCTCTACTATGACACGTGCGCGCCTCTACATCGACCAGTATGTACGTACACGTTCGCGACCAGAATGACAATGCTACGTACACTTCGACCAGGTGGGTCCCGACTGTCAGGCACTTCCTTGCCTGCGAAGATGTAGCTAGTGGGTCCCAGCAGTCAGGGGGCGAATCATTTTTTTGCCCGGACGCACTTCCTTGCATGCGAAGATGTAGCTGGTGGGTCCCAGCAGTCAGGGGGAAACATTTTTTTCGCGAAATACAGTGGCCCGTCCAGTGGGTCCCAACTGTCAGGTGGAGGAAAACAACATACATCCCATCTGCCATTATTTCTAATAATTTACAGCCCACTTGCTAATTCTTAAGGTTTTTTTGGAGCCCATATTGTTTTTTGTGCGTAATAAGGAGGCACTTCCGGTGGGTCCGAGCTGACAGCGGGGGGAACATTTTTTTTCGTGAAATACGGTGGCCTGTCGGTGGGTCCCAACAGTGAGGGGGAAACAATTTTTTCGCAAAATACTGGTGGCCCGTCCGGTGGGTCCCTGCTGTCAGGTGGAGGAATCATTATTTTCCGCGTACTAAAGAGGCACTTCCTTGCTGCCGCCGTGGACCCAACTGTCAGCCTCTCCACGTACAGTCCACGTCCGATGGAAGTCGTTCCTTCCACGTTGACCACGCAGCGCCGAGAGCACCAGGGCGGTGGACGATGGCGAGGCCTAGGAAGGGGACGACGCGGAGCCGGTGAAGACGCGACAGTGGATGCCCATGCGGAGAGGAGTATGAGGGTTCACTCGTTCGGCTACGGTGTGAGGCTGCCGTCGCCGCAGGGCCTGGCCAGTGGTGGGAATAGTAGAGGGCGGTGAGGCCTCCACGGCAGCACAGCCGTCCACAGGAGGTAGGAGCAGGCGGCATGACCAGCGCTGCTTTGGGCGGCTAGAGCAAGAAGACCAGAGGTTGAAGAAGCACTACAGCCGTTGGATGGACATCGTACGGTCACTACAGCTAGAATCGTTTATATATTGACTAAGTTGACAAAGCCCTTGGTACGTCAACTTAGTAGGCCCATAGGTTAGCTTTCGAAACGGTGCACCCCAGATGTCAGGGGGAGGAATCATTTTTTGGGTGGGTGAAGCTAAAATATCTGAGATTGAAGAAGAAGCACGACATCTGTTGGATGGACATCCAACGGCCACTGCTGCTAGAACCGTGTGTTGACTATAAGTTGACAAAGCCTTGCATACGCGTCAACTCAGTTTTTTTAGGGGACGCGTCAAGTTAGTAAGGCCAGAAGTGTGTGGCAGAGAACTTATAACCCATTTGAGATTTGTAAGAATGTGTAGCCCATTTTTGAATTCTAATGGAATTTACTACAGCCCATTTACAGTTTGTTAAAAGTACATCCCATTTCAACCAACCGTTCAAAACAGAATTCAATAAAATTTCCCACATTTTGATGGGATCCGAAATATTTTTATCCCAAAATTTCTAGTCAGATTAAATACAACTTCAATATAAATTTATATTACGTAAAAATCCAACGAAACATTACGCTCGCAACAATTAATGAAATTAAAATTTTCAATATCCAAAAATAATATTTTATAAAGTAATCACGTGTTTGGTGCATTTTTTTATAGTTACTGCCCAGTTTTTATAATTACATCCCATTTATTATTTCTTAAAGCCCATTTTCTTGTTAAGCCTAATGCATCCCTCCAAGGAAAGATTTGTAGCCCAGCGGGGCGGAGAATAACAACTTGACCTTGCCTGGGTATTCCTAAAAAAAGTATAGCTGGGCTAGCCATTTTCAGCTTGAAAAAAATTAATATTTGGGATGGATATCTGGCCTGGGCTAGACGGGCCACAGCCCGCCCAGTTAATACCTGCAACGATGTTTTCGTTGTTGTTCAGAGGAGAAAAATTAATATCTGGGCTAAACATCGAAAATCTTGCAGTGCTCACACCTCAAAAACACAAATACTGCTCGAGCTGCTTGGTCCCAGCTGTCGGCCGCTTCTTGTGCAATTCTCTCGTTTATTGACTAGTACTACATAGGTTGACAATGGTGTGGGACCGTGATGTCAGGAAACTAGGGGGAAGCAAAATAAATAACTCCAGCGAGCGCTTCCACCTCTGCCTCATTGTCTCCCGTGAAAACTCCTTTCCTCCCTTTTTTTGCTCGGGCAAGGACCAATGCATGCAGCACGTCCATGCGGTTATTAGGCAAGAAATAAAAGCGCTTTGCATGCTATGAATTATGATGGCCTGCATGGGTAGCTAATAAGGCATCCTCTTAACTGTTGTGATTAAATATTGTGTTTAGAAGAGAGAAATATTCTTTTTTTCCACCAATCTGCTTGCACCTAGGTTGTGATGCACCTTCTAATACGACTTATTCACCTAGACGGAGGGAGTATAGTTTTATAAATACACACACACATATATATATAATAAGGAGGCACTTTCATACGTGAGGCTATGGACCTGGTGGGTCCCCATTGTCATCCTCTCCAAGTAAAGTCATCTCCTCGCCTGCGCGCGCTTTCCGCCCGAAACAGTCAGCATCGCCCGCCCCGCTTCCCGGTGCAGGTGATTGCTCCGCCTTCAAACAACACAAGTGCCGTCCGTCCGTCCATCTGCTGCCCACATTAATGATACGCAGTTGCCGAGGCGGCTACTTTGGCGCCACACGTCCGTCCCTCCGCCCGCCAACCATTGCTATATAAACTGTTGCGCCGGCCATAGCCGTAGTCATCCGCATCCGTTCCCTTTGTCCTGTCCACACCACTACTGCCCAACATGGCTTCCTCGCGCTCCAGCGCTCTTCAGGACGGGCGGACCATGGACCACAAGGAGATGGCGCCAACCCCCTCCTCCGCGCCATCCTCGCCGGTGCATTGTACCATGACCATCGGCGAGGCCCATGCCCAATATATGGACAGTGTGAGGCAGATGCGTCAGGAGCAGTTCCGGGAGGCGCAGGCCGATGCCGCTTACAACCACCATCTCCTCCAAGAGCACCTGCAGGCGGAGGAGCAGATCGCCACGGAGCGGGTGGAGCAGGAGGCGCTGCTCGACTCATACCGCTCCGCCCGCAAGGGCCGCCTCGAGCGCTGCCGGGACCGCATGCGGGTGGCGGAGGCTGCGGCTGCCTACAAAGAGGCTAGCAAAGAGGACGATGAAGCAGGTGAGGCGCTGTTTGGCAAGACCGAGGACGAGCCAGAGGACAATGCTGGCTCCGACGAGTCCCCGCTTCGCTGGCGTCGACGAGGCCCTGCTCCGTCGAGGCCCCGCGACACCAACAACAAGGCAGAGGACACCGCCGGCTCCGCCGAGGCCCCGCCCCGCCAACAACGAGGCAGAGGACACCGCCGGCTCAGCCGAGGCCCCACCCTGCCGGCAACGCAGGGGAGGATTTCCACTGCTCCGCTGAGGCGCCGCCCGCCGGCAGCGAGACAGAGGACATCGCCGGCTCTGCCAAGGCCCTACCCCGCTGCCAATGAGGCTGCGCCACACAGAAAACAAGGAAGAGTAGAACACGGTAGGTCGCCGCCGCTCGGGTCCAAGTAAGGCCACCGCTGCTACCCTCCTGTTGAAGCCAAGCTTGGCGGGTTGACCATTGACGGCCGGTTAGCTTCTTGGCGGCGACGTGGAGTCGGGGAGTTCTGCTGGAGAATAACGCTGCTTCTACTTAACTGCTGGTGCTGTTGGGTGATTGACATGTGGGCCCAACAGGCCACATGTCAGTTACGCACCTGCACCTGCAGTTAAGTCACCGAAGCTTCTGTTTGGCTCAGCGGGACACAGGTGGGTAGCTTCGGTTAATTAATTATACCTCCAGCACACCCCTTTTTAGTTGAAGAATGTATGAAATGTAATGAAATCTGGCATGTTTATATGAAATCCGACCGTGTATGAATGAATTTATTTCGATTAGTTCGAATTCCTGTATCACTGGCATTGGATGAACATGCAAAACAATATGTACTAGCATTATTCCCAGGGTGATCACCTCGTTTGCAGCAGTTTCACATGTACTCCCTCCGGTCCTTTCTAGTCTGCATACAAGTTTTGTCTACAGTCAAAGTATCTCTACTTTGACCAATCTTATACAAAAAAGTATGCACTTTCACAATGTGCGAAATAAAAAGGAACAGAAGGAGTACAAAGAGTTTGAGCAGGTTTTTAGCGTTTCTGTACAATGCAATCAAACACACAGGCCTGGCAATTCATAGAGAACATTCAAAACTATCGATGATTATGCATCTCAGCGACTCACATGTTAGAGGCAATATTTACTTCACAACTAAAGAATAAAGAAAAAATTGATCGACGCTGCTGACAGCAAGGGCGTCCCATTCGAAAATATCAAACGCATGTCTTGCTAAAATCAATGAGCAAAATTTGACAAGGTTGTCCCATTCCAAAATATCAAATGCCTACAATTGTGGAATTGGCAAGGTTTGCCATCAGTTCGGACATTGACATGGCACCTCGTGCTAAATAAACCAGCTGTTATTTTTGTGCAGTTCCACCAAAATCAACCAAATTCGCGCGTAGCTTGTATGATTTCGCCCTTATATGTTGCAACGCCTTGAACTTATCGGCACCTCCTTTCTTGTGGTGGAAATGAATGATTCGATGTATTCATGAACATTTTGTGCAGTTCCCATTGAAATCAAGCTGAGCACCCCTGTTTGCAGAAATACAAAGAAGTGATTAGTATAGAGCAAAATGTACTATGAATTGACAGTTTCAACAGGCACATACATGGTCCATGTAGAGCACACTTTTACAAAAATAGAACTCACTAGAAAGAATCCTAGAACAACATTGTACTCGCGCATCACAGCAAAAAAATGGAGATTTTGTCAGTCCTTCTGAGCTGAAGTTAGTTTGGTCTTGTGGGGAGCAATGTAACCATCCTTCAATTGCTCCTTCTGATGATAAGATAGACAGGGCTTCTTCATCCTAGCATAATCAGAACTAGTCACTTCACGTACTCCATATTCTTCTTCAGAGGAAGATGATCCTGTTGTGCAAAGACAAGAGGACTACTAAATGCTAGCATCACTGTTTGCTAAAAAAAGGAAAGGAAATATTTAAAACAGCACAGATGAAACACTTCTCAAGGACAATACCACTTTTTCATGACAATATCTAAACAGTAGCACAACACCAATAGAGATGACAAAGCTCAATCATATGGATGAAATCAGTGGGCGAGTACCAACGTTTGTTAGGAGGCTTATTGTGTAGAGCATATAGATGAAGCAATTCTACGGAACCATCTGTTGCAATCTACGGTGGTGGCCATGCTTACTATATACTCCTCGATTAGTTTAATGTTTCCAACATCTTCTTGTGTAGTTCCACTAAAATATATGGTATCTTCAAAGAAGATCCCTGTTTGCACAAGTAGAGATAATTACATATTACATTAAGAGTGGCACCAAATCAGTGGCAAAACAATTGCTCGTTCCAGCCATAGCAATAAATTAAGATGCAAAAGTATATCATTACTTGTGTCATCATAGTTCCAGTGCTTCATTATAGCACTGGGAGTTGATTTTTGTTTTTCTTCCCCTTGTTCTCCCCCTTCATCACTTGGTTCAATAAAAAACAAGCTTCGCCTTCAATGTAAGATTTGGCATGTCAATTAGGGAGCACAAGTATAGTACTAAACTTAATTTTCTGATGAAAGTGGCAAAATACAGGCCAGCAGTTGTGAAATATCCTTATCTTACCTCAATGGGATATTACGGTGCACATACAGATTGGAAGTCTTGTCTCCATTTGTGCAGTTCACTAAAATCAAGCAACATTATCATACAAGTAGCACAACATATGAATGCACCCTGCAGAATCATGTGAAAGAAGGCTAGTACTGACCTCTCATGATGCGGAATTCAAACAACTCACAAGAAGAAGATCTGAACCAAATTCGCCTTAACGGATAGGAAGTAAGATCTCCTCTTGTGCAGTTCCACTAAGATCAAGCAATCAAGCAACGTTGTCGGTGTGACATTTTGGTTGAACTACACAAAACACTCTTAAAACGAAAGTGTTTTGTGCAGTGCAACAAAAGGTCACAATGGCAACAAGGTGAAGCAGATAACCCTGTTTACACAGAGGAGCAAAGGAAATAATTAGTGGTCAATAACGGTGGATGACACAGAAGCCAACAAAAAGAAGCATCTACATTATCTAAATGGGAAAGAAAGCAAGGCAGTAGCATTTCTCAAATGGTGGCATTGATTAATATTAACATAGAGATTATATTAACAATAGAATTCGTTAAACATGTAATTTTCTTTTAACTGTGGCATTGCATCAATTTTGCAGCGACATTATTAGAGGGTGTTTTTTTACATGGACATTTTGGTGCAGGGACTAAAAAAACTCCGTGTCAGTCCCATCGAAACCAAAGAGGAGGGACTTTTAGGGACTAAAAGTGGGCATTTGGGACTAAAGAAAGAAGACCCCGAGGTAGTCTTTTTGGGACTTTTTCCAACAGTTGCCCCTGCCACGCATCGCACCTTGTCTCTATTAGTTCATTACTAGGGGTAACATGGTCTTTTAGCATGTCATTTAATAACCTCTAGTCCATGTTTAGTCCCTGGAACCTAGCAGGTAGGGACTAGGGAGTTTTTAACCAAACAGGGCCTTAGATTAACAACAACTAATGAGTTGCACGGGACAGTGGACGCACCAGCACCATGTGCATCTACCGATGTACTGTGGTCATGCATAGTCTGTTGCAACAAAGAACAAGCAACCAAGGAGCATATTTGTGTTGGTCCTAGTTTTGTTATCTTTAGACGCCGTTCCCTATGGGAGCGCAACACATCTAGTCCTGCTCAAACTCTACAGCCTTGTCCCTTCCTTTCCTTTTTGAACTAGTACTTTCGCCCCTTCCTTTCCTCTTTGAACCATGTCCTAGATTTATGCGATACAACTTTCCCCACTACTTTCCCCCATTCCTTTCCTCTTTGAACCACGTCCTAGATTAATGTTATACAACTTTCCCCCTTCATTTCCTCTTTGAACCACGTCCTAGATTCATGCTATATACAACTTTTCCCACTACTTTCCCCCACTCCTTTCCTCTTTGAACCACGTCCTAGATTCATGCTATATACAACTTTTCCCACTACTTTCCCCCACTCCTTTCCTCTTTGAACCACGTCCTAGATTCATGGTATACATGCAGCTAGAGCAATGCATGTGGAGTAAGTAAATATACCTTAAGGTTCTTGGGGCGTGGTTCGGTGGGCGAAGGGACGACGACAAAGAAGAAGGGGTCGGAGGCCCTCCCGCGCCGCCGCTGGGTAGAAAGTGAACAGCTGCGCCGGTAGTCCCTCGCCGACGGCGACAGCGTTAAGCCTCCTTCCCTTCTCGGTGGACAGATCCTGCCCGCTCTTTGAGCAGCAGTGAGGGGAGAGAGAGAGGCCATCGAAGTCTTGTTTAGATCTGGAGAGGGCGAGAGAGTGTGAAGAGAGCAACTACAAGCGTTGAGGCTCCAGCGGGAGAGGGCGAGAGAGTGAGCGGACAGGCTAACCAGCTACACAACCCTCCCGTTATGTTCAATGAGAGGGAAATAACATTTTATACATTCCTGCATTCGTGTGACAAGCATGCCGTGTTTTTGTGTGTGTGTGGGAGTCATTGGGATTTCAATCATAATCGTGTCATGTGGCTTTGGTGGTAAGACTATCCACAGTGGTGCAGAAATAATGCAGCCTTAGTCACCTTACCTCTCTCCATGTAGTATGTTGGGTCCCACCAGTCAGAGGGTGAAACAAACAAATTAATAAGAAAAATTAAAAGCGCCAGCGGTGTATCTTACCTCACACATCTCGCTACTGCTCGGGAACACTGTCCAATTGATCCCTCTGTTCGCTCACGTACTATTTTAAGTGAATCCTTATTATAACATGCACACAAATTTTGGCCACTTGTATTCGACTTAAGTCAGTGTGCCACCGTATCTTGTATACTTACTACTCCCTCCGTCTAGGTGTAATAAGTCACGTTAGAAGGTGCAACGGGACCAAGGTGCGTGCATGTATGTGTGTGTGTGTGTGTTTGTGTGTGTGTGTGTTTAACACCATGTGTGTGTTAGAGAGAGCGATAGATTGACCTACTCCTACAGAGAGATGTTGTGTAGTGTATGATTTTAGCCGCGAGAGTCGGTGCATCCTCTCGTTTCTGGGTGTGTCCCGTAGGGACATGCGGACAGCTGCCACGCCCGCTCCTGACCAGCCTGGCCCACCCAAAGCCCCTCCATCGCCCACGCGCGCTTCCCGCCCGAAACGGTCGGCGCCGCTCCAAAGAATCGGTGCCGCATTCATGCCCGGGCAGAGCGGACGTGACCTCTCACTGGCACAAGAGTGATGGTTGCTTCGTCCATCCAACTTACTGCTGGGTCTATGTGATTTGATAGCTCATTGGTCTTTATTACTAAGGTTGTAGGACTGCTGGATGTCCCACGCTTTCGGCGAAAGGAGGTATACTACTACTACTAGATTAGAATTTTCTCCATTCTTACAGCGGAGGCGTGCAAGAGCAGTGAAAACACGTAGCCTCAGTGATTACATGGCCCACCTCACACTATCATCGTGCGACACCTAACTCTTTACATAGTACTCCCTTTGTTCCTAAATATTACTAGATGAGTCCCCACGCGTTGGCGCGGAACAACGGTATATCTCTCTGCGCAAAATTATCGATTTCATAGAACAAAAAAACTCTATAACCGCATGACAAATGTGGTAGCCAAACTAAATAAACTCGCATCATCATTTAGATCATCCACCGTAAGAAAAAAAGATCAGCCAACTCCTACTGCATAATGGGGTTATATTTTTCTTTTTGACATGTTAATGGTACTTAAAAGCTCACTTACATGCATGCTACTGGTGCATGCTTGCATGCAGACATGTTGATGTGATTTAAAACCCACTCACATGCATGTGGCATGGTATTTCTGCATGCTTGCATGTGGCTTAGTGCGGAGCCTCTCAACGTCAAGATCAGACGGCTATTATGGACCGATTTACTTCATCTAATGGCTACATCAATTTTGATGATGTGGCTCAAGGAGGGACGTAGCTCAATCTTGAGGAGGGCGGCGGGAGGCGGCAACTACCCACGTCACGGCAGTGAGCAAGGGACGAAGGCAACCTCACCGGCTTTGTGAGAGAGAACAGCGGGGACCCCTAATCGGGACGTGCCAACAGAGGGTTTCGCCGTTGGCGACGGCCACTGCATCTACACTAAGCATCCACCCCTTCCCCAAGCGGATGTGATCCGCCGGGATGTTAGAGATGTGGCCACAGTCGTTTTGTGCGAGAGAGTGTGAAGAGAGCAACCCCAGCAAGCAACCGTGTAGGCTGGCCCATCCTGACTATGTATATAGTGGAGCGGCTTCCTTTTCTCTCCATATGAACCTATCATATTGCATACGTGCCACTGAAGAAAAAAACTTTATATATAAATGACGCGGCACCTACTACTCGTTCTCCTATAACCTTGCGCTTGGCATCTCCAAAATATTGACCTTGCGATTGGCTCTTCGCCTCTTCGGGAAGTCGAGCAATAATGGTAGTGCAGTATATATCGTTCTGGCTATATGAGACCGAATGAATTGCTTCACGTCCACCACGTGGGCGAGGGTCGAGGGGCGAGGGAGAGTGCTACATACGGAGCAAAATGAGTGAATCTACACTCTAAAATACGTCTATATACATCAGTGTTTGGAGTATGTACTAGTAGTTCATATTGAAATCTACTAAAGGACATATATATTCCAAACAATATGATATAATCTCTATAACCAAGGTAGTAGGGACGAGGAGTAAATGGAGGGAGTAGTAAATTTTTCTCCTCGTCCTGCGAGCCACCGCGCGCATGGGCGAGGGAGCGGGCGTAAGGCGTAGTAAGCAAGCTTCACCTCATCCTGCGAGCCACCGCGCCCGTGGGCGGCGGAGACGGCGTACTAAGCAAGCTTCTCCTCATTCTGTGAGTTGACGGGACACATCAAACGTACTCCAGTGTATAGAGCCTTGCCTCTAAGGTAGGCCCCACATGGTTTGCCTCTTTTTTTAACATAACACGTCAAGTCGCAATTTGTTTGTTCACCCGTGGTAGACGATCCTCCCTCCACCAAGTGGACAACCAGTACACGTGCCAAATTACGACGTGGGCTGCCTTTTTCGTACAGAAATGAGCTCCACCATGTACCCGCGTGGGTGTGGTTGGGAAAGAGACGGGAGTACGTGCGCCGTGCATGCACCTCTTCTCTTCGTGCACGTCCCCCACCTACGTGGGTGTGTGTGAGAGATACAAACCGCGTTCGTGAGTGTTTTTTGTTTTGGGATGGGGGGTGGGGTGGGGTGTTGATTTCATGATTTATTTGTGGGAATATGTGTCAATGACATCTCAAACAAAAATTTGCATGCAATGTGTGTGAAATGGAGGCCTATCCATATCATACATAGAGGGTCGGGCAATCCACGAGAAGAGAGGGAGGGGTCATAGCTATCGATAGAGTCGAAGAGAGGATCAAGTGGGTGGGTACGAGATCGATGAAGAGAGCCATCGAAATTGTGTGTGTGTGTACAAGTCAAAGATATAGGGCGACTGGCCTACCGGAACGTTAGAGGGCACACGTCAAGTTTGTGTGTGGCAGGGAGACATGACTAGAGCGCTCGATGTATCAGTGTGTGTGTGGGGGGGAGGGGGATGGTGGGAGGGGTAGGCAGAGGCCTAACTAGAGGTAGAATGACTCGTATATGTGTTGAGAAGGAGAGACCCAGCTATGTCTTGAGGGAGATCGGTCGACATCCATACATAACTGAAGGATGGGAAATATGATGGGAGAGAGAGAGGAGAGAGAGAGAGGGAGGGAGGGAGAGGGGTAGAGTGCTGGATGGGTGATGGAGTTGCTTCTCGAAGATGGTGGGAGAGGCCTACTAGACAAGCTGAGGGTGGAACTGCAATGTTATCAATAAGAGTGGGGATGTGTTTCTGTGTGTGCCTGTGCGTGATAGATCTGTCGGGACGCATCCATGGATGATGAAGGGGAACCATGTGTTTGGTAAGAAAACCTAACTAGGGCCCTGTTTGGTTTCAAATAAGTCATCAACTTATAAGTCAAAAAGTGAAAAAAGTGACTTATTTTGCCAAACAGACCCAACTTATAAGTCACCCCAACTTAAAACTTATAAGTCACCCCCTTTTGCATGGGTCCCACCACCTTCACATAAAAAAAGATGGAAAGATGTGCTCAGGTGACTTATAAGTCAGGTGACAACCAAACAGACATGACTTATAAGTCATTGGTTTTAAGTCACTTGACTTATAAGTCAGGTGACTTATTGGAACCAAACAGGCCCTAGATCGGTAGATCAATTGTTGTTTGTCGAAGGAAGGGAGAGACACAACTAATGAGGTAGATCGATTGATGTGTGGGTAAAAATGAGTTATAAGGACCTAGCTAGCTATATGTATAGCGAGAGATCGGTCGGTGTACGTCCATTTGTTAGAGGCAAATAAGGCCTAGCGAGACAGATAGATAGAGAGAATGGAGCTAGGAGGTGGTGCCAGAGGCCCAACTACTAGCTAGATAGGGGGAGGAGTGTGCGGTTGTGAGAGAGCGATGAAAAGAGGGGCGAGAGTTTACACGTGTGTCTGACCGTATGAGAGACACGAGGCAAGGACACATAAAGGAGGAGATTGAAGGTGTGTTTGTATGTTGTAGGCAGGCATCACTGGAGAGGTTTATCGATCGGTGTGTGTCGGAAAGGAGTTGTGGAGACTCTGGGAGAACGACCTAAAGAAAAAAAAATGAATGTGCCCGGTGGATAGAATGCCGAGGGAGGGGGTGGGCGTGTGCATGCACGAGAGAAAGTTAGTGGTAGCTACAAAGGTTAGAGGATTGTGTGGGTGTAAGAGACTAACAAAGATCATAATTTGATATGAAAGCGGACTCATATATTTGAATAGGAGATCATAGTGTTTTAAACATTGCATGCATGAATATAGCGGTGATACACGTGCTGTGCACATGTTATACCATAATGTGATAATGCATGGTGTTTGCAACTCACAGCTAAATGCCGAACAATCTAAACCATACTATACATCAAACAATCTCACATTTTATTTTAATTTGTGATAATGTGTGGCGTTTGCAGCTTACAACTAAATATCGAACAATCTAAACAATACTATATATCGAACATTCTCACATTTTATTTGAATTTGTGGTAATGTGTGGTGTTTGCAACTCACATCTAAATACTTGTAGGCATAGGGGGTGGGGCACCATACATAATGTGATAAACACATTATACATATGAGACATGGTTTAGATTATGAAGATCTAGCTAGAGCTAGAAATGTAATGTGATTTGAAAACAAAATAAAGTGGATTCAAAAAATCTAGTTCGAGTTCATATAGTACACATAGTTCATATGTAACTCGAGACTAATCATGTGGTGTGCTGTGAAGATAATACACAAACGATGGTTTAACTTGACAATAATGATGATTGTAGATCTTATTAAAACAGAGAAACGTATTCAAATGCTTTCACTTCACAACAATCATTACTGTAGATCTTATTCAAATAGAGAAACGAATTCAAATTTAGTTCAT
>NC_041392.1:488003817-488008580 GCF_002162155.2 Triticum dicoccoides | reverse complement strand
AAATGCTTTGACTTCACAACAATCATTACTGTAGATCTTATTCAAATAGAGAAACGAATTCAAATTTAGTTCATATTGAAGCGGTAGTATATACGTTTGGAATGCACTAAAACGTTCATTTGAGTAGTAGGTTGCATGCATTATACACGTAGCGAAATATTTTAATTGAACATAACATGAATTCAAAGTTTTGAATGACATTTGTAGGGCGCATTGATTTGGTACAGTACATGTAGGCTTGTCCAGAAATTTCAACCCGCGCCTTGTTAGCCCGAAATATTTAAGATATATCTTTGTCTCGTTGTGCTCCGACAACTCCCTCCATCTCAACCCACGCCTTGCTATTCCGAAATTACAACGCGCGCGAAAACTCCCACCACCCGTGAAATCCCGACAAGCAAAATGCCCGTGGTACCCCTGAACGGAAAGAACCGCCTCAAATCGGTGGGGGTACTTCCGTAACTTACCCCACATTTCGGACAAGCGCGTCTCTAAGCCATGGTTCCCCACTGCCATCCCATCCGCCCACCCATTCGTACACCGAGGCCGCGAAAACCTGCGACGAAACCCCACACCCTGCTCCGCCCGCCACCCAGCCGGAGCCTCTTCCCCGACGATGTCGTCCACAGCAACACCTCGACATCCCTCATCCACCGTACCGGATGAGGATCCGTCGTCGATCTCATCGTCCCGCCAGTTCAGCCACCCCGTCCTCCACCTCCAAGGAGCTGCCCCGACGTTCCCCTCGTCTTTCGCGCCACCTCCATTCCCACACCGCTGTCTTCACCTGCACCATTGGAAGAGAATCATCATCACCGTTTCCTCGGATGAAGCTGCGGCCTAATCGGCGCCACCAAAGAGGCTATACACTAATCACCGCATTTTCTTCTTGATTCGATCTCACGGTGCTGCCGGCGCTCGGTCCCAAGCCGACACGGCGCGACTCCATCCACGGCGGCGTCACCGACCACTTCCTCCACGGCGTCGCTCCGGCGGCGGCGACATCCACATCAGTAGGACCTGCTGCTGCTTTAGCTCTCGCTCGCGCTGCTGCTCTGCTCTTGCTCTCGGTCCCCTGCCTGGTCTGCTCTTGCTATTGCTCTTGCTCGCACTGCTGCTCTCGCTCTTGCTCTTGCTTGCGATGCTGCTCCGATTTAGCTACACTTCACTCCGATGCCGCCGGGGTGAAGGAAGAACCAGCCGCAGCGGGGAGGGGGGCTCGCCGGAGAGGTACCCCACTATCTATCTTAGGGTTCAGGATGGGGGCGGTGGTCACCGGCGGTGGCGGGGTTTTGGCGGGGCGGTGGCGTGGGGATCGCCGGAGAAAAAGCTTGGCACGGGGGGGCCTCGAGGGATGGCCGGGGCGGCGGCGGACCGGTGGTGGGGAGTGTTTTCGAGGCGGGCGGGGCGACGCACCACCGGCCACGGGCGGTGGGGGGCTGCTGTTTGGCTGGCTCAGGGTGGTGGAGGTTGAAGATGAACCGCAGGCCCTTGATTTCATATCCAACGGCTGCAAAATCGACTGACCAGAGATGAAAAAGTCAGTCGACCGACGTGTAGCCTCACCTTGCTAGTGCGTTTAGTTTCGACAGCAAAATTCAGTTTTGACAGCAAAATTCAGTTTCGACAGTTACACTACTAGGAAAAGGGCTATAGATAGGATTGACACTAATGGCGCACCAGGGAAGTAGTGCGCCACTACTATATACTAATGGCGCACCAGTTGGTGATGCGCCATTAGTGTGGAAGACACTAATGGCGCACCAGAAAATAGGTGCGCCACTAGTGATAATTTTTTTTTCATTTTTACATACATACTAATGGCGCATCCTACCGAAGTGCGCCATTACTAGTTCTAACTAGTAATGGCGCACTAGACAGGGAGTGCGCCAGTACTGATTTTTTATTCTTTTTTTGCAAAACTACTAACGGCGCACCGCCTCACAGTGCGCCATTACTAGTTTAAACTACTAATGGCGCACCCTGTAAAAGTGCGCCATTAGTATTTTTTTTTACTTTTCTGCAAAATTACTAATGGCGCACCACCTGCAGGTGCGCCATTAGTAACCAGGGTTGCTAATGGCGCATTTGCAGGTGGTGCGCCATTAGTAACCTGGGACCCCAACAAGATATTTTGGACATCCACACCTACCCACTCACTTTCCCCACTTCATTCCCTCCACCTCCTTCTCCAAGCTTTCGGCTGCCTCCTCCTCCTCACCTCATTTCCACCATAGATTCATCAAAATTAAGTGGTGAAATTACCTTTTTTTGATAGGTAAGTAAGGGGAAAGCTATCTTGATGATGTAGATCTACTTCTTTTCTCCCTAGCTCGCTCCAACAACGTGCACATGCACTTTTTGTGGCCTAGATAGATCTATGTATGTTTGTGGTGTTGCATGTGTTTGTGGGTTGCATATATGTTTGTGTTTGCAGGTACCGGTATTTGAAATGCGATAGCTGCCAATATTTTTCCGGAATGTTGATTCATTTCCGTTTCAGCGAGAATTTTGGCACTATGCATTCTTTTTGGTCCTATTTTTAGGGAAGGTCATGCCAAATTTTTTATTGGTTCTAAAATATCATTTTGCTCTACCCCGCAGGCGACCATGGTCCGCACGATGACCGAAGGCATCGTGAATAGGTTTTTGAGCTCCGCGAAGGCCGAGATGCTTCAAAAGAACGAGACGGAGATAAGATGTCCGTGTCGAAGATGCAAGCTAAAGAGCCTTATTGCGGACCCGGATTCCGGGCAGGTGCGGGACCACCTGCTCTTGCGTGGTTTCATGGATGACTATCGGTGGCAAGGTGATGAAGATGACTATGAAGTCGTCCATGGGGGCCGGGCAAGAAATGAGGAAGGGCAACAAGACAAGTACCACCGCGGCGAGGGCGGGCGAGAAGATGAAGAATCTCCAGGACATGATCACGACGGTGATGCTGTACACAGTCATCATGTAGAAGATGTCGTACATGATGATGAGGAAGATCAAGACGAAGGGCATGATCATGAAGATGAAGATGCCGGAGCAGACGACGATGGAGGCTGGGTGCAGGACCCTCATATTCAAGAGCTGCTTCTCAAGCAGACGGATAACGCAAGAGCTGCTGCCTGAGAGAAAGCCAAGCTGGATCAACTGGAGATAGACGCGGTTACTCCATTGTATGAAGGATGCAGGCCCAAGGATACCCGCCTGAAAGTAACGCTCATGGCTCTGGAGATGAAGGTAAAACACAAAATGACCGACGCATGCTTCGACGAGAAGATGTCATTCTGGCACGAACGTCTTCCCAAGGGGAACAAGTGCCCGACCAGTTTCGAGGAGGCGAAGAAAATCGTGTGTCCTCTGGATTTACCGCACGTGAAATACCATGTGTGCATGAACAATTGCATCATTTATCGGGACGAGCACGCGGAGTCTACCATATGTCCGGTGTGCGGCGTCACTCGATACAAGAAGAGGAAGAAAGCTCCTCGAAAATCGGTGTGGTACTTTCCGATCACTCCTCGTCTGCAGCGGTATTTCGCAGACCCTAAGGTGGCAAAGCTCCTGCGTTGGCATGCGGATAGGGAGGAGAAGAAGCGGGAAGATGACAGAAATGATCCGGAGATAAACAAAAAGACAAGATGCTGAGTCACCCTAAGGATGCGAGCTAGTGGCAAGCGTTGAACTTCGAATACCCAGAATTTAGGAAGGATCCAAGGAACATCGTGCTGGGCGCGAGCACCGATGGAGTCAAAGCCCAGTCGTGTTATCGTGAGGAGAGGCAAAAGGAAGATCATCGGAATGGATGGAGTAGCCAATGAGCAAGACTTCGACAAGTACGGCGACCCGAAGATCGAACATGACGACGATGATGAAGTAGCAGCACACACCACAAGAAGAAGCAGGACCACCCTACCTAAAGGACGTCCGTTCCATAGAAGAACTCCATTTGCGAAAAAGAAGGGCAAGAAGATTGTGAACAGATAGCTAGCTAAGATCGATTGTTTTTAAATCATAGTCTTCATTTCTCGGGCACTTTTTGATATCATGAATATTTTTAAATTTCACGGGCACTTTTTGAATTCATGAGGACAGTCGATCTCGATCCCCCTCCAACGCCACCGACGAGCACCCAACCCCCCGCACCCTCCCCCGCTCCACCGTCGCCAACGGGCTCCCCCCGCACCCTCCCCCGCTCCACCGCCGCTGCCGATGATATTGTCAAGTAACAAATTTGAACATATTTTTTAAAAAAATACTACTGTTTTTATAAAAATATATTACTGTTATGATTTAAACAAGTTTGAACATATTTAAACACAAATAAATATCAAACATCATTTAAAATGCAAAAAAATAATATTGCGGAGCCTGGGAATCGAACCCAGGACCTCCTGGTGTGTGTGCTGTGTGCTGACCAGTCGGGCTAGTGGGCGGGTTCTGATGTGGATTGGGTTAGGTGCAATATAACCTGTGCTCGAACTGTAATAAAAAAACATTCTAATGGCGCACCGCTGCGGGGTGCACCATTGCTATCTAAAAAAAGATTTCTAATGGCGCACCGAGGTGTGGTGCGCCATTAGTAAGCTTCCCCCTAGCTATCCTCCCTCTCCCTCGCCAGATCCCCTTCGACCCTCTCTCCCTCACCACCAGATCCACCCGCGTGCTGCCCCGACCCACGATGCCGCCGCCCCGACCCTCACCGGACTCCACCCCCGCCGCCCCCGCGCCCCCGCACCCCCATCCCCGCCGCCCCGACCCTCACCGGACTCCAC
>NC_041392.1:487953334-488003706 GCF_002162155.2 Triticum dicoccoides | reverse complement strand
GCATGGCAAGGTCTTCGGCGCCTCTACGACACCGACACCTCCATCGTCTACAGCGTCTGCGCCTTCTTCCACCTCCGGCCACCGCGGCCTCACCGTCTGTGGAGGTATCTACTCCTAAGATCTCTGCGTCCCGCTCCCCTTGGACCTCCCGGTTCTTCTCCACTAAGGCGCATTTCTCCATGCCCCTGTCTCCGCCGTTCCAGGGCTTAATAGATCTCCTATGATATATGACTTGTTTATGAAGATTTTGATGTGTTATGCCTTGTTCTTGTCTATACATTTGCGCCCTTCTAGGGCTTAACTTGCTTATGAATACATCTCCCATTGATTTTGATGTAGTTTTAGAGTGGCTAGTATGTATGTAGTGGAGCTAGCAGTAGCAGCTGCTTCTACGGCACCTTCTTTGCTGTTCAGCTGTGTCAAACAAAATTCCAATGGCCAACTCATATGCCCTGCAATTTGCTCATGATTATTATTTATCTCACATCACCTTCTCCTCTTTGCTTGCCATGCACTCCCAGCTCCGTCATCGCGACCGTGTAATAGTCCGCGGGTGATACAACATGCTCAAATTCAGTAATTAATCAGTATATATATACCATAAGAGAAGTCTCAAAGATTGGGACTATCTTGCCTTATGTTTCAAACTTTGAACTATATACATGACTTCTATTTTATTTTTGAAATTCACAGAGTTAGGACTATTGTGTGGATGATGCTAAACAGAGATAGGAGTAGTAGTGGTGGCCATCTAGTTGGACTACTACTGCTAGGACTTGCTCCAAATTTTAGGATTTCTTTTCTTTTAGGATTTATTTTCTTCCAGGACTAGGTTTTTATTATTTTTCTATTGTGATTGTTTTTTGAGCTCTTTCTTTTTCATTTCCTACTATCCTTATCCTAATTATCTTTAATTGTTATGATGTGTGTAACAAGATTAGATCTTGGATTTGCTAGTGGACTTTGGGAGTTTCTTAGCCAGCTTGGTGACTCCATATTTTTCACTATTTCAGCAAGTCTTTTGTAAGCATTAAACTTTCAGCACTACAATTCTATCTTATGTGTACATCTGTTTGCTTCCAATTGCTATATATGTATTGTTGTTACTAAAAATGATGAAGCTCCTGTCAATTGCTATACATATATATGTGTATGATGATCCTCCTTTCCTGCAGTAGTATAACTAGGATATAAAGCACATTGAACTAACAATCTTGTATGGTGCCTAAACTACAATGATTTAGGAACATCAGATGACATAGCATGTGGATATTGACATAGGATGAGTAGATTAATAAGTGAGCCAAAAGTGATGGACAAACCTCATGCTAGGAATTCTCGAGGGTTGCAGTACATGGAATTCATTTGCAAATGCAGCCAAAACCTGATATATACCAAAAAAATTGTATAGAAATATGCTGAATTTTCTGCTTTGATTGTTGCTCAAAGAAATTTAGCAAAAAAATGAGGTCCTGGGAGACGCCGCTGCTGCTTGAGGCCCTTGAGAGGCCCTTCGTGTCGTGATGATTTTGCAGGTACCCCAAGAGGCCCTTGAGTTTTCCGGAATGTCGATTAACTTTCGTTCCGACAAATTCGGGTACTCCATATGTCCTATTTTCAGCAAAGGTCATGCTGAATTTTTCCGTGAATTTTAGCATGACTTTGCTAAAAATCAGACATATGAGGTACTTGCTACTAATTCATGGGCCGGGGTATCTTAGTACTTAATTAAGTAGGATCAACTGCCCCTTTATTCTTGCTGCATTAAACCATAGGTGGCAATAGAGCCAAGTGATTAGGCCCAACTTAGAAATTCTCCTCAGCATCAATAAACCCTAGATGATAAACCCAACATAGGTGGCAATAGAGCCAACTAATTAGTGCCTAGTGATTAGGCCCAACCTAGGGTGCCTCGGCATCGATAAACCGTAAATGATGAAAACTTAGCATTTAGGGTGCCTCGGCGTCGACAAACCCTAAATGATGAAACCTTGGCTTTTAGGGTGCCTCGGTGTCGATGAGAACCTAAATGATGCATGCTTAGGCTTTTAGGGTGCCTCGGCGTCGACAAACCCTAAATGATAAAAGCTTAGCTTTTAGGATGCCTCGGTGTCGACAAACCCTAAATGATGAGACGATGATCTTGTTCCTTGACAATAACCAACTTTTTAACCAAACTTTTTTCCTATTTAGAGCGAAACATGGCCCACAATGATGAGGCCAGCGGTTCGGGCGGCAAGCAATTCTGGGAGCTGTCCCAGGAGTTGGAGGAAGAATCTCACCGCTATGAGGACGCCGCGAAAGACACCGATCCTGACTACACAACCCCTAGTGGCGTCGGGGATGACACCACTGATGATGGCGCCGCGGATGCCACCACTGATGATGGCGGCGCACGCACAGATGGCAGCCAACCGAAGAGGCAACGGAAGGACCGGCGCCCGAATGTGCTCGGCACCGTCAGGGAGGAATTTACTGAAGTGAACTCTGACGGGCATCCGATGGCGCCCAAACACATAGTCAAGGGGTACTCAATTCAGCTCGGGTACCGACAAATATGCTCAATGCTGCAACCGTCTCAGCTCGGGTACTGACAAGTATGCGGAGTCTACACGACAGTGTTCTTTCTTTGGAGAAGTGGCGTCTCAGAGAGAATGATGTGGCATACCCGGTTTTCGTGGCCAAGGTGCCAGAGGGCAAGGGCTTTGTGGATGGCGCCATCGGGGGTACAATCGTCCTGCGGTTTGATGACATCTTTGCTATGTTCAACCTTCATCCGCTGCACTACACCTTCGTTCGGCTGTTTTCGCTGAGTATGGAGATGCGGATCATTAGAGACAAGACCCCGGACATCGTGATCGTCGACCCCTTCTACATGCGTGCCAAGCTCTTGAGCAGCGCTGGGGACCGCCAAGTCACGAGTTCACACCTCGAAGACGTCATTCTGGCAAACCCAGATAAGGATAACTTCCTTGTGCCTTACTTTCCTGAGTAAGTCATCCCTTAACCGCCCCATAACATATGATTTCTTAGATTTCGATCATTCTTTTTTTTCTAACATTCCGTGTTCTGTGCAGTGACACACATTGCACACTCATCCTCTTGAGCCCGAAATATTCCATGGCCACGTATTTCGACCCGAACCGTAACTCCAAGATAGACTACACAAATATCAAGAAAGTTCTTGATGATGTTCTCCCTGGCTATGCCAAATCTGGAGGCACCTTCATCAGGGCAGTTCGTAAGTACGGCAAGCACGTGTTCGCCCATAATACGATGTTTTGCTGCGTCAAGCAGCCGCCTGGCGGTCAGAAGGATGCCTACTACGCCCTCCATCACATGCGGGCGATCGTAAGGGACCATCATCACCTTCAGCTACCAAATAATCTCAAAGATTGGGCCGCGAGCTTGTCGGCAATCCAAGATGCGGACATCAGACAAGAATTCTTTCGCATCCAGTCGGAGTTTGCGGACATCATCCATCAAGATGTCCTTCATACCTCGGGGCAGTTCTTCCTCAGATATCAACCGTCCAACATTGAGATAGACGGAATGCTACAAATGCAGGCTGACAACGCCCGCGATTTCATGACCATCACGACAGACGGCGGCTTAATCCATGCTCCTGTCCATGAGTCTAGTCGAAAGTAGTGATGTGTAGTTCTGAAACATTGATTGGCTCATGTTGTAATTAAACTTTAATGAATTGTATGTCTCTTTGGTTTGGACAGTCGTTCAACTTAGATGTAATCGATGCTATTTAATAGTAGGACCATGAATCGTGCTATTAATGTCTTGCTTTTCTCTTCCGATCCTTTTGTTGCATACTTATATATTGCTTATGTATGTATTTTCTGTTGTTTGTCTTGTGCATAGAGATGCCGTCGTATGTCGTGTACAAGGGTAAGGTTCCCGGAGTCTACGACGACTGGGAGAAGTGTCGGAGATAGGTTCACCGTTTCAGCGGTAACAGTTACAAAGAGTACACCACTAGGGCGGAGGCCGAATCTAGATACGCCCTCTATCTAGCGGGAGAGAGGAGGGAGCGTTGGAGGAACCGGATGAAGACCAGTTTGATCGCGATGATGCTCATCATGATGACCACAGCTCTCTTCTATGTGATGGTAGTTTAGATGATTGATATCGACTTGTAATGTGAAGACAAACTCGATACTCGTGGTCTCGAGACTTGTAATGTTTTATCTTTGTTCGGTCTTTTGAATTCGGAGACTAATATGATGAATTGTATTCGGAGACTAATCTTCTATTGTATTCGATGAATCTGTTGTTGCTGTGTGCTACTGTCTATATTCTGTCAAATAATATATTTTGTAACCTGTGCAAAAATCAGAAAAGTAAAAAAAAACCAAATATTCATACTAATGGCGCATCACCACAAGGTGCGCCATTAGTATGCCAAAGGATACTAATGGTGCATCAAGACAGAGTGCGCCATTAGTATGACAAAGCAGATGGTTACATATGGCCCCCCGTGAGGCATACTAATGGCGCATGGTGTTACATACTAATGGCACACTTCCTGGTGCGCCATTAGCATACCAGATGCGCCATTAGTAAAAAATTCTAGTGGCGTGATACTAATGGCGCACCGGTAGTGCGCCATTAGTAGGCAAAACCGGTGCGCCATTAGTAGGCCTTTTCCTAGTAGTGTTAAGTTCAATTTCGACAGTTAAGTTCAGTTTCGACAGTTAAATTCAGTTTCGATAGTTAAGTTCAGAGATGAGCGGCTGATGTATTTTACATCTAGCACTTTTTGGTTATGTATTTTACGTCATGTATTGGAGATGCTATTAGAATTCCACTCAAGTTAACATTGTTCGTTGTCTCACTTGTCCCGCTTCAGCCTCGGCGTCGTACAACTCATCGAAGCTGCTCCAACGACGAAAGCCTCCATCACAGCGGAGCAGTACCTCGGTCTCCATCTCCAGACACCTAAGATCTTCTTCCCCTCCTCCGACAGCCAATTCAGCCGGAGCATCCTCACCGGCCAACCCAATCACACTGAGATCGACATGGCTTCGCCAAAGTGGTTGTACACTTGTTGCATCTCTTTTTTACTCTACATGTTATATATATTGTCCACTGAGCACACGGATTTGTTCCTTTAGTGTCTCCTTGAAAGAAAAAATGTAGGAATTTTAATTTTCACTTGTCCTCCTTTTCAAATTCCTATTCATGAAACACAAGACTAAGAGATAGTAGCATAATAGCATTATAATCATACATTTTCTTGTGGTTTGACTTAATCTCACCATGCTTCTTTGCATCTTGTGATCTTCCAATTGTTGTGAATCAAACACCCAGATTGGCAGAAATCCCGTGTTTTTAAATTCTCTCTTTTGCACGTGCATTCCTATCATATTCCTGTCTATTTCCTATCCCAGCATTGTTGGAATCCTTCAATTCAAATGAGCCCTTACAAAATTACTTCTCTTACAGATAGTTGTCAAAGAAAACCTTGCGTGGTTTGTCCCGCTCCTGCTGCGCCGTCGTCCACCCCAGCTCAGCTGCTCCAACGACAGAAGGGTCTAGCACAACAGGGATCCGGCCTCCAGACTGTCTTTCCCCGCCTCAGATCTTCTTCCCCACCGCTGGTAGCCATGAAAACTGCACTACCATCATGAACCGAGCAGATGACCTCGAGGACTACACGGGTCCGCAAGAGAGGTCGCACTCTTTCGTGTCTGCTTAAGTTATGCATCGCTTAATATTACATGCTAATTTATCGTCCTGTTCACCGATTAGACTCTGAGTCAGCTCCAAACTAATGGTCAAACTTGAGTTTTTAAATGGTTGTGGGGTACATATCGGGGCCGCTATCAATAGTATCTATCTACTATCTGGTTAATCTCCGGTGTCTACTATGAGTTTCATGTTGGGTGGGAAACAAACAGTAAAGAAGCCATTATCTGTATTTTTTAACAGAAGCCATTATCTGCCTACTATTATTGGTTTTGGGTCTATCCACAGGTTGCTACCATCACTCTGGATTTCTGCATGCACTCGTTACATAATCTCACCATGTTTTATTCCTATGCATGACAGTTATTGTAAACAATGGAACTGGACATGTAGAGCAAAAGAGATGAGCCTTGTGTGGCAATAAAATTTCATGCAGACATCGCTCCATGCTAGGCGCAAAGGCAGCCCCCCTCCACGCATTTCGAATTGTAATCGAGAGGAAGATATCTGTTCTGAGGGGCATTCAGAAGGAGAAGACAACTCCTATTTACCCCCTGAGGTCTTCGCTCTAACTTGGCATGCTGATGTTGGTTATATCATGCATATGGTGTCTTGCATTGCTTACTTTATACATCAAATATGTCATCTGCTTAGTTTAGACATCCTTTGTGCGAATGGCATCTGTTTAGTTTATTGATCGTTTATGTGAATTATGCAACGCCATCTTTTTTAGCCAGGCATCATATATGTGAATTTTGCAATGCCATCCTGCTTAGCCAGTCATCTCATATGTAAATTATATCAGGCCATCCTTTTTTTTTCGTTACATATTACATTTGTCAACAATGTTATTACATTCAACTTCTCTTCGTGTGCATCAGCCATTTGACACGGTGATGGCAAATTCTGGAGTGAAAACAAGGTCTTCAGAGCAGACTATGCTATCCGGCGAAGCGCATATCTCGCTGGTTACGGATAGCTCCTCAGAGGAGGATTCAGAGACAGATGACCAGTCCTATTCCCTCCCGAGGTGTATGCTCTAACTTGGCAGGGTTATGTTGCTCATGTCGTGCATATGGTGTCTCGCATTGCTATGTCATTTGATTAGTTTAGACATGCTTTGTGTGAATGCCACCTGTTCAGTGTCTAATTACCATATATGTGAATTATGCATTGCCATCTTGTTGCAAGACATTATATATGTGAATTATACAATGCTATCTTGTTGCAAAGGCATTATATATGTGAATTATGCAATGCCATGCTATTTAGCCAATCATCATGTATGTGAATTATATCATGCTATCATTTTTTGTATTACGTGTTCCATTTGGCGACAACGTTTGTATATTCAACTACTCTTCCTGTGCATCAGCCATTTGAAGCGGTGATGGAAGTATCTGGAGTGAAAACAAGGTATTCAGAGCAGACAATGCTACCTGCTGAAGCAGACATCTTGCTGGTTACAGAGAGCTCCTCAGAGGAGGATTCAGAGATTGATGACCAGTCCTATTTCCCCCTAAGGTCTATGCTCAAACTTGGCAGGGTTATATTACCCATGTCATGCATGTTGTCTTGCATTGCTTAGTTTTTACATCATATATGGATTGCCATCTGTTTACTTGCTTACTATATAAATCATATATTTGAATTATATCATGTCATCATGTTTACATAGTACATACACATCATCTATCTGAATTATGGCATGGCAACCCATTTAATAAAGACATCATATAGTTATATCATTTAATCCTGTTTAGTGTTTACATTCATCATATTTTGAATTATGGCATTCTATCCGTGAATGTATGTGAATTATGGCATGCCAACCTATTTAATAAACACATTATATAGTTATGTCATGTCATCCTATTTACATAGTCTCATATTTTGAACTATGTCTTTCCATCTTTTTTAGTTAGCCATCATAATGTGAAATTGTGCCATGCTATCCTGTTTAGTTAGCCATCATATATGTGAAATTGTGTCATGCTATCCTGTTTGGTTAGACAACATAAATATGAATTATTTCATGCCCTCTTTTATTCCCCACTATCCATTGCACCTGTCTATCATACAATGTCTATACTTTCAATTACTTTTCTTGTTTATCAGCCATTTGAATTGGAGAGCATGATGGCAGTATCTAAGGGAGTAACAACACGGTCTTCAGAAAAGATAGTGCTACCAGTTCATGCAGATAGAACCACGGTTGTACTTGCCCAAGGACCAGATCCACCACACATAACCCAGACTCTCGCAGATTGTACCCCTACCCAGTTGGACAGAGAACCAGCTACACCCCTTCTAACCCCAACCCCGGCAGATAGTAACCCAATTCCAGTTGACACATCACCGTATCCACCACAGAGCACCCAAACACGAGCAGTTAGTAAGGGAACTGCAGTGCCCAAAGCACGAGGACCACCACTCGGAATCCCAACTCAACCTTAAAGGAGAAGAAGATTTGTTCTCAGGTCAGGTTCTGTAGCTATGGTTCATACTCCTTTGCTCTTGCATGACTGTATTTACTCATACCAACTATTTTCAAATTTGAAGGATGGAATTGAAACTCCAATGGCGCAACAGGTATGTTTTAAACCTGTTTCTTTAACTAGTTTGCTGTTGTAACCTGCTCTATGTTGATTTCAGTTTCAATTGAATAAACAGTTATGTTCTCATGTCATGCACATTACAAGTGTTGTTTTCGCTCTATAGTTACCCACACTTATATTCTGTCTATTCTGCTTTGTCTTGAACAAATATTATTTGAATTGTGTCTCTATCTTGATTTGGCAACAAAAACTAGAATGATATAGACCATAAAGTGACCATGGTACATAGATATATGTTTGTTTCATGCTGTTATCCTGTCCACTTTACTACTGAACTCATTTACCAAAATGAGTTTCATATACAACATGGTAAACATGTGATGTGTCTGCTTGTTTCTCTTTTAGAATGCGGACAAAATATTGGAGAACAGTACGGCATTATCCAATGGTAAAGGAAGTAATGCAGATAAGGTTCAAGATAGTGAGACATCCCTGTTGGTGTCCAAGAAAGCTGATAAAAACTATCTTGACGACAGTGAGGGAACCCAAAAGTCCTGTCTTGATGTAGTGTTCGAGTTACTGGCCACTACTGCTGGCACAAGCTCTTCGAACTCGCTGCCTGAATCCGTTCGTCTTCTTGAGTCTCAACTTCAAGTTGAAAGACATCGATCAGATGTGCTGCGATAGGAAGCTGAAGGACTGAGTAAGTCCCTCCAGAATTCAGATGCATATTTTCTGGTGCAACATCAAGCATTGGAGGATTTAAGCGCCAAACAAGAGAAAGTTAATAAGCTTGCTAAGCATCTTGCCAGCATTATGGGTACCTAGGATATTGTTTCTTGAGATCTTCTGAAGTGGTTTCAGTTCTGGATTTGTTTTGTTGCGGCGTTTATTTGCGCTGGTCGCCAACTTTGACAACCAGTGTATATGATATGCTGCTTTGTTCCCTATATTTGCACTGGTGGCAAACTTTGATGCCAAGTGGATGTAATATGTGTAATAGCCGTGATAGCCAGCGTTAGTTGCTTGCTTATTTATTTCCTTGTTGTCTTGTTTATTTGTTTGCTTGTAGTCATTGCAGTTCTTTTTCCGCGGTTAGCTAGTGGCTGCAATAACCTATTTTTTTAAAACTAGGCCACAATAACCATGGGCTAATATTTACTGTAGTGACACTGGGCCTCCTACTGGCCGTAGAAACAGTGGGCCTTCTACGGTCCGTAGAAACAATGGGACTTCTACGGGCCGTAGAAACAATGGGCCTTCGGCGGGCCATATTATCAATGGGCCTTATACGGGCCGTATAATCGATTGGCCAAACAGACCGCATTATGGCCGTAAACGGGCTAGAGTTGGAATCGTCCGTTCATGGGCCGACTATCGGAGTAAATAGCCATGGGTAGCCTAGCCGGCTTCCCCTGGCCCTTCTGAAAAAAGTTACGAGCCCGCCCGGCTCTCAAGAAACAAAGACATGGGGCCGCCTTCCCCTTGCTGGCTGCCACCCAGGCCGGCTCTCGGAAGGCGGTCCGACTTTAGCCCTCATGAGAATGCCGACTCCAAGAAGCCGGCCATGAGAAGGCCGACTCCATGAAGCCAGCTCCCCATAAAGCGGTCCAGACCATATCCACAAAAGTTTGTACCCACCTGACGGCGGTGCGACGGGGCGTGGCTACAGTAAAGCCTGCCACCCTCGAATCCCGGAGCACGCCTGGCACAGTGCGCCGTATGGGTAGGCCTGACCCGTCCGGCGCGGCACTGTTGCCATGTTGACCCTGGCATCACCCACGACGGGCCGCCAGCGTGGCCCACAGACGGTGGGCCCCCTTTGATTAGAGAGACGCCCGAAGGCGGCCACGCCTCCAGCCAGTCGGCCCAAGACAGAGCCGGCTCCCCGTAGCCGGCTTGCCGCCTCCCTCGAAGAAGACGCCCCATTAAGGAGACAAGACGCGGTAAGGCTACAGCGATCGCCTGACAGGCGGCGGTACTGTAGCCGCGCTTACCACGATGAAGCTCACGTCAACAAGATGGAGCCACAGTAACCAGCCGCCGACCAGGCCCTGGACAGTGGGGCCTGCCTGTTGACCAAGGGGCCGGCAGCCGGCAGGACCCACCAGTCGGCGGGCCCCAGCAGTCGGCGCAGAAGCCGGCGAGCGCATTCACAGACGGCTGGGCCCTGCGCCCAGTCGGATTACCATTGTACCCCCGGGGGGGTAGGCCTATATAAACCCCCCGGAGCACCCATGCAAAGGGTTCGACCCCCTACTAGTTCTAGACACCACACAAGGAGAAGAAGCAGGCTAGCCGTGCCCTTCTTCCTCCTCCCCCCAAACAGCTCAAGGAGCGTTGTGTAGCTACTTGATTCATCTAGTGAGCATGCGGAGACCCCGTAGAGCAGCAGTAGGGGCGTTATCTCCACGGAGAGCCCCAAAGCTGGGTAAGATCCGCCGGCGTGCATGTCTTCGCCTTATCCCGTTTCCAGGCACCGGCGATGTCTTACTGGCTCCCACAATGATAAGCCACCCGTTGGCATATGTCGCACCTACCACCCGACATTTGGCGCCCACCATGGGGCCAGGTGCACCGTCGTCTGGAGACCTATTCTGGATGGGAACCTTATTCCTCCCCCGCGAGCGTAGCCAGCCCGGCACGCCCGATGGCGCTTGCCACGACGCGCTGCAGGGCGTCACCAGCATCTGCGCGGCAAGCGGCCTCGCCGATCTCCTCGACAAAACTCTCATCTCCGACGAGCTCGCCTCCGATGCGGGCACCGACCACCTCGCCAACCTTCTCGGCCAGCTCCATGTCTCCAGCGAGCCCACTGCTGACCTGGAGTCGGTTGGCTCCACCGACCCGATGCCTGTCGACTCCGACACGGCCTCCTACGACACCTTCCCCACCAACGTCACGATCTACAACGACCCGCTTCCTCGAGCCGGCGGCTGCGATGCTGTCACCACCGAAGTGATGGTTGTCGGCCACGGCGGCCCGGCCAATGAGAGCGCCCGCGACGCCTCGCACATGGCGGCCCAAGACTTGTCCGCTCCCCTCCCGGCTGATGCCGACGACGAAGCACTGGAGGCACGCCGCCTCGCCCTCCTCGCAGAGGGCCGGAGGCTGGCTTCCGTAAGACGCCTCACTAAGGCCTATCAGCGCGAAGCTGACCGCGCCGCCTTCGGCACGCCGGCCCCGTGCGGGCCAAGCCGGGCCGGCCTTGTCAAGCAACGCGGTGCCGCCATCGCCGACACGCTAGGAGTCGACCGCCCGGTCTATGCCACTCCGCTCGAAAACTTGCGTGCCGCCCAGGCGGCTGTAGACGAGTTGGACGGCTTGGAGGCCGAAGACCTCCCCCACATGACCCGGCGCATCCAGCAATTGATTGACGCAGCCGTGCAGCGACATGAAACCGACGCCCGCGCGGAAAGCCCTCCCCTGCGCCGAGAACACGGCGCGACGTCCCGGACGCCGACTACGAGCAACACCCGTGCGCGACGCGAGAAGGAGCCGACCGCCAGCCGCAGCCGGACCCGGATCTCCATCGAGCGAGACGCGGACGGTCATCCCCGAGCCATGGAATGGCGTGGCGACCCGCCTCCGCCTCCGCCCCGTGGGGAGAGATATCCCGCCCCGCCGCCCGTGGCGCACCTGACTCTCAGCGGCCGGCTGGGCCGCCGCGAAGGAATCGGCGAGAACGACGCCCGCCATCGGATCGACCGCCTGGCGCAATCCCTGGCATTGGAAGAAGAAGACGATGTCGGCCTGCCTTGTTTCGGCCCCCGCATCCGCGATGAGCCCTTTCCCAAAGGGTTCTCGCTCCCAAGAGACACACCCAAGTATAACGGCTCCGTGAAGCCGGAAGATTGGTTGATCGACTACTCCACGGCGGTTAGCATAGCCAACGGCAACCAGTGCGTTGCCGTGAAGTACGTGCCCCTCATGCTGCAAGGCACGGCGCGGACCTGGCTCAACAGCCTCAAGCCGCGTAGCGTCAACAGCTGGCTAGATTTCACAGAAGCCTTCATCCGCAACTTCACCAGCACCTACAAGCGGGCTCCCAAGCCCAGACAGCTCTCCTTGTGCGTACAAGGCCCCGCCGAGTCCACTCGCGATTACCTCACGTGTTGGGCCGAGCTCCGCAACTCCTGTGAAGGGGTGCACGAGGTGCAAGCCATAGAATACTTCACAGCCGGATGCCGAGAAGGCACCCTCCTCAAGCACAAGCTCCTCTGTGACGAGCCGGCTACCCTCGACGAGCTTCTGGACATAGCGGACAAGTACGCCACCGCCGACTCCTCGATGAAGATCGAGCTTCGGGTGGACGCATCCGGAAAGGTACTCAACCCGGTGCCCAAGACGCCGGCTGGGGATTCCGGCCGACTCCCCCACTCGAACGATCACAAGCGCAAGGGCCCCGCGCCACCTCCCGCCAGTCGGCAGGTGGCCACAGTCGAAGATGCGCCGCCTGAAGAGCGACCGGCGCCCAAGAAGCCCAAGGGCGGCAGGCCGGCTTGGCAGCCCGCCTTCTCCTACGAGCAAACTCTCGACGCCCCTTGCAAGTTCCACAGCGGCGCGAAGCCGTCCAACCACACGACCCAGAAGTGCCATTGGCTCACCCGAATCTCTAAAGGCGAAGGGCTCGCGCCGCCTCCGCCTGCCGGCCCGCCACCTCTGCCTCCGCCGCCTCCGGCCGCTCGGCCCGCAGTCGGAGCTGTGCATGACGAGTTCCCTGACGAGCAAGCAACCTACATCGTCTTTACAAGCCAGCCCGAAGACCAGCGCAGCAAACGCCAAGAGCGCCAGGAAGTTAGCGTGGTCGCTGCCAACCCCGCCGGACACATGCATTGGTCAGAAAAGCCCATCAGCTGGAGCCGGGCCGACCATCCGGAGGTGATGCCGTCTCCCAGCTCTTACGCTTTGGTCCTGGAAGCCACCCTTGCGACGGACAGACGCACCGCCCGCTTTTCCCGTGTGTTGATAGACGGCGGGAGCAGCATCAACATCCTGTACCGTCACACCCTGGAAAAGCTAAATGTCAAGACGAAGCAGCTCACGCCAACTCGGACAGTGTTTCATGGCATCGTACCGGGCTTATCCTGTGCCCCCATTGGCAAGATCAAGATCGATGTGCTTTTTGGGGACAAGGAGCATTTCCGCCGGGAAGCGATCTGGTTTGAAGTGGTGGACCTGGAGAGCCCTTACCATGCATTGCTTGTCCGACCTGCCTTGGCTAAATTCATGGCAGTTCCCCACTATGCATACCTCAAGATGAAGATACCAAGCACCAAAGGTGTCATCACCGTAGCCGGCGATTACAAGAAGTCCTCCGAGTGCGCGGCGGCCAGCAGCCGGCTGGCCGAGTCCCTTGTGATTGCCGAAGAGAAGAAGATGTTGGACCGAGTCGTGGCCATAGCCGGCAAGCCGTCAGCCGTGTCCCCCGACCCCAAGGAGCATGATACTCAAGGATCTTTCCAGCCGGCCAAGGAGACGAAGAAGATACCTCTTGACCCCGAGCATCCAGAAAGGTTTGCCGTCATCGGGGCAAACCTGAATAGCAAATAGGAAGGCGAGCTCGCCGATTTCCTCTGTGAGAATCGGGACATCTTCGCATGGTCCCCCAAGGACATGCCGGGTGTTCCGAGGAAATTCGCCAAGCACAAACTACACGTTCGAGAAGACACAAAGCCAGTCAGACAACCCCTTCACCGACTGTCGGAGGAGAAACGCAGGATTGTAGGGGAGGAGATAGCCCGGCTCTTGGCGGCCGGCTTCATCATGGAAGTTTTCTTTCCAGAATGGCTCGCCAACCCGGTCCTTGTGCTAAAGAAGAACAACAAGTGGCACATGTGTATAGACTACACGAGCCTCAACAAGGCCTGCCCCAAAGATCCTTTCACCCTGCCAAGGATTGACCAAGTGAGACTCCACAACCGGATGCGAGCTGTTGAGTTTCTTGGATGCTTACTCCGGATATCATCAGATAAAGCTAGACCCGGACGACCGCCTGAAGACCGCCTTCATCACGCCATTTGGATCCTTCTGCTACCTGACCATGACATTCGGCTTAAGAAATGCCGGTGCCACCTTTCAGCGTTGCATGCAGAAGTGCCTCCTCAAGGAACTCGGCAGAAACGCTCACGTTTACGTGGACGACATCGTGGTGAAGACGGAGAAGCATGGCACCTTGCCGGGAGACCTCAAGGAAACGTTTGAGAACTTACGCCGGTTCCAAGTCAAGATCAACCCCGAGAAATGCATGTTCGGAGTGCCAGCCGGCCAGCTCCTAGGCTTCCTGGTCTCCGAACGCGTCATCAAATGCAACCCGGTGAAGATCAAGGCCATCGAGAGCATGGCGATCCCCACCAAGCTTCGAGACATTTAGAAGTTCACCGGGTGCTTAGCCTCCTTGAACCGCTTCATCAGCCGGCTCGGAGAGAAAGCTCTCCCCCTCTACCGCCTCATGAAGAAGAGCACTCACTTCGAGTGGAACGACCAGGCCGACCAAGCTTTTCACGAGCTGAAGAAGATGCTGGCCACGCCGCCTGTCCTCGCAGCGCCGACTGAGAAAGAGCCCATGCTCCTTTATATCGCCGCAACCAGCCGGGTGGTCAGCACCGTCATCATAGTCCAGCGCCCAGAAGAAGGCCGAGCCCAGCCGGTCCAGAGGCCGGTGTATTATTTGAGCGAGGTGCTGTCCGCCTGAAAGCAGAACTACCCGCACTACCAAAAGATGTGTTACGGCGTGTACTTCACCGCCAAGAAGCTGAAGCCCTACTTTCAAGAGCATCCCATCACGGTCGTATGCACTGCCCCGCTAGCCGAGATCATAGGCAGCCGGGACGCATCCGGCCGGGTGGCAAAGTGGGCCATCGAGCTGGCCCCCTACACGATCTTCTACCAGCCCCGCACTGCCATCAAGTCCCAAGCACTGGCCGACTTCCTCGTCGACTGGGTCGAGACCCAGTACCTGCCGCCGGCTCCGGACTCCACCCATTGGCGCATGCATTTCGATGGGTCCAAGATGCGCACCGGCTTGGGAGCCGGCGTCGTCCTTACCTCTCCCAAAGGCGACAAGCTCAGATACACACTACAGATCCACTTTGCCGCCTCCAACAACGTGGCCGAGTACGAGGCGCTCATACACGGGCTCCGGCTTGCCAAAGAACTTGGCATTCGCCGGATCCTATGTTATGGTGACTCGGACCTGGTGGTCCAGCAATCATCCGGCGACTGGGACACCAAGGATGCGAATTTGGCGAGCTACCGCTTCCTGGTCCAACAACTCAGCGGATACTTTGAAGGATGCGAGTTCCTCAATGTACCACGAGCCGACAACGAGCCATCCGATGCCCTGGCTCGAATAGGCTCCACTCGGCAAGCAATTCCAACCGGCGTCGCTCTACAACGCCTCCTCAAGCCGTCCATCAAGCCGTCTCCAGAGTCCGATTCCATCTTCGTGCCGCCTGACCCCGATGCGGCCGGGTCCGGCTCGAAGAACCAGGTAGGCGACCCAAGACCCCCGTAGCCGGCTCGGGGACTTCGGCAGCCGGCTCGGGGACTGCGGCAGCCGGCTCGGGGACTGCGGCAGCCGGCTCGGGGACTGCGGTAGCCAGCCCAGGGACTGCACCAGCACTACAGCCGGCGGCCGACCCCAGCACCTCACCGCCCAGCCCGCCCACCCTGGTAGCAGTAGCCACATTGGCAGTAGGAGAAGTTGCGGCTCCGTCATGGGCTCAGTCCATCCTCAACTTCCTAGTAAACCAAGACCTGCCGGCTGACGAAACAGAAGCAAGACAAGTCCAACGTCGAGCCGGAGCATACACAATCGTCAACAGAGAGCTCGTCAAGCGCAGTGTCACTGGAGTCCTCCAATGGTGCGTCGAGCAAGAGAAAGGCATTGCAATCCTCAGAGACATTCACCAAGGAGAATGCGGCCACCATGCGGCCTCAAGATCACTTGTCGCCAAAGCCTTCCGCCATGGTTTCTTCTGGCCGACTGCTTTGGATGATGCCAAAGAATTAGTCAAACATTGCAAGGGATGCCAACTCTTCAGCTCCAAGCAACACATGCCGGCTTCGGCACTCAAAACCATTCCCCTCACTTGGCCCTTCGCCGTTTGGGGACTGGACATGGTGGGCCCATTCAAGACGGCGTGCGGTGGCATGACGCATTTGCTCGTCGCCGTGCACAAATTCACCAAGTGGATTGAGGCAAAGCCGATCAAGAAGCTGAATGGGCCGACTGCCGTGACGTTCATCGCAGACATAACAACTCGGTACGGCGTGCCGCACAGCATCATCACCGACAATGGCACGAATTTTGCCAAAGGAGCCTTGGCACGTTTCTGCGCATCCCAAGGTATCCGGCTGGACTTAGCATCTGTCGCCCACCCGTAGTCAAACGGCCAGGTCAAGCGAGCCAACGGCCTCATCCTCTCCGGTATCAAGCCTCGACTGGTCGTACCTCTGGAGCGCTCTGCCGGCTGTTGGCTCGACGAGCTACCGTCTGTCCTCTGGAGTCTGCGCACTACACCAAACAAGTCAACCGGCTTCACCCCTTTCTTCCTTGTGTATGGTGCCGAGGCGGTCATCCCAACTGACATCGAGTTCGACTCGCCTCGAGTAACCATGTACACGGAAGCGGAGGCCAAGGAAGCACGAGAAGATGACGTCGACCTGCTGGAAGAAAGCCGGCTGTTAGCCCTCAGCCGGTCTGCCATCTACCAGCAGGGTTTGCGCCGCTACCACAGCCGGAAGGTCAGGCTAAGATCTTTCCAAGAGGGTGATCTTGTGCTCCGGCTGATCCAGCGAACAGCCGGCCAGCACAAGCTCTCAGCCCCTTGGGAAGTCCCCTTCGTCATCAGCAGAGCCCTAGGCAACGACTCCTACTACCTGATCGATGCACAGAAGCCGAAAGCACGCAAGAGAGAACACTCCGGCAAGGAGTCAGAGCGACCATGGAACGC
This sequence comes from Triticum dicoccoides, assembly GCF_002162155.2. Classification (NCBI taxonomy): domain Eukaryota; kingdom Viridiplantae; phylum Streptophyta; class Magnoliopsida; order Poales; family Poaceae; genus Triticum; species Triticum dicoccoides. Next base: position 487,986,488 of record NC_041392.1, on the reverse strand, counting down.
CAACCTCCTTCGAAGATTTTACAGTTGAAATGCAGTATGTACCGCGCTAACTTTTGTATTAAGTACAAGACAATAGGCTCCCCGAGGAGGGCTCGGGGACTGCCATCCCTTATTTATGAATGAAAAGTATCATGCTTATGACCTTGTCGTGTCATTTACCTTTTCTGTCCACCGAGTTCGACTAGTCGGCTCGGGGACTGGCCGACTGGAGTTATGTTAGATGTCCTACCCGCAGTCAGACAAGTAGTGTACCGGCTCCCAAGCCTTCTCTTGCCAAAAGTCGCAGTTCGAAGAACCGGCTGTCCGGCTGGCAAGAGTTAAAGGCAGGAACGGGCGCCCACACGAAAAACGGCTAGGGACTAACGGACTAATATAACAAAAGCCGGTTTTTCTCACACCACCGACTGGCTACCAGAGTAGCCGGCCGGCCGGTCTCCATTCACTTCACTTCAATCCAAGAAAGCTCAAGTACTTGCCTCCCCAAAGAGGGAAGGCGGCAAAGGAAAAAGCCTAAGGATAAAAAAGCATACGCGAATGGAAACCAAACATGCACATGATAATATTTACATAAAAAGACCTCCGAGAGGCCAGCATTCAACCTAGTTTGGATACACCCCCAGTGGGTGGAACTGCGAAAACTTAACAAATATTGTTCAAAGACAACAAGGCAGGAAAGATAAAGACGGCAGGTCAAGCTGGCGGAGCGGCCGACGAGCCAGACTGGTTGGCGGAGACGGTCGTGCCGGCTGAAGGAGCGGCCGGCTGGTGAACTTCGGCTTTGTCGCCGCCTCCCGCAGAGGGTGCGCTTCCACGCGCCTCGTTGCTGGAGGCACGGTCGGCCTGAGGTCGGCCGGTTGTTCCACCAACCGGCTTGACGTCTTCGCCGTCCTCCTCTTCGTCATCCTTGCCTTCATCGCTGGAGGCAATCTCCTCCGCCGAGTCCTCGCCCACCGCCGGGTTCAGCCCGAACCACTCCTCCGGCTGAGCAACACCGTCATCATCGATTTCGGGTGCGAAAACGCTGATGTCGGTACACTCGGCGATCGTCGAAGCTCGCTGGGCGATAGCCGGCCTCACCTCCTCCAGCTCCGCGTCGGCCTCCATCCGCCAGGAGCGCAGCTGGTCCAGGCTCAGCCCTGGGTACCAAGCCCGAATGAACTCCAACGCCCGCCCGGCTCCGAGGCGGGCCGCCGATGCCTTCCAAGCCTCAAAGCGACCAACTGTGACCTCCAGCCAGTCGGCAGTTCGGCTTGGGGTGCGGGGGATCGTCTCGCCGGGCCAGAGGGCGGCCAACACTTGCGCCCCGGCACGTTGGAGCCGGCGAAGCATCCGATGAGCCGGCTACAACCGCGCCTGGACAGCTAGGAGCTGCTCCTCAAGTGTCCGGTTCGCATCCGGCGCGATGTTGGCCCCCGCCTGACGACGCGCCTCGCGATGGGCCTCAATGCTTTGGGCGGCGAAGGCGGAGTAGCTGGGGAAGTAGTCTGCACCAAAAAACGAGCAGCAGCTCAAGATAAGCCAAAAACCCAGGCGGCAAGGGGCAGGGGAGGGCCGAGGAAGGCAGCTTACCATCGATCAAATCCTCGATCCGGCCGAAGCCCTCGTCCAGGGCTCGCCGGGTCTCAGACCAGCTCGCCGCCTCGGCCTCATACACCGCCATCAAGGCGGCTTCGCTTTCCTGCGCCGCCTGCAGGGCCGCTTTGTGGCTCTCCTCTTGGTCGGCCAGCTTCTTGGCTAGGCGATCCCGTTCCTGGACCAAGGCGGCGCACTCGGCCTCCTTGGTATGAAGGGCGGCCTTCGCTTCGCCGAGCTCCTTCCTCAAGTCGGCGTTGGCCCCTGAAGACAAAGAAAAAGATAAACCAATAAGGAAAAGGTCGTCAAGAAAGATCCGACCCGACTGCGTAGTAGTCGGCCCGAATCTCGGGGACTACACCCAGTGGGTGCGCTGACGCACCCCCACGGGAAACAGACAAGATCGAGTACTTACTTTGGCTGTCGGCCAGGTCATCGGTCCTCCGGCTCAACTCCCGAGCCTGGGAATTGAAGGCGGCAGCATGAAGGTTGTGGTATTCTTGAAAGTCCAGAAAAAAGCAAAGTAAGGTAGCCGTCGAGAAAGATCCGACCCGACTGCGCAGCAGTCGGCCCGAATCTCGGGGACTACACCCAGTGGGTGTGCTGACGCGCCCCCACGGAAGGAATTAAGAAAGCAAAGCGGCCAAGAACGAAGGACTCACCCGGATAGTGGCTCGCGTTGACAAGAACTCCTGGGTGAACTGCTGCAGCAGGGCGGCCTGAGCTTGCAGCCGGCTCCGGACCCCTTGAGCCGCCACATTCAGCTCGCTAGTTCCGCCGCTGGGAGTCCACTCGGACGTGGCAGTGCTGGCCGCCTCCAGATCCTCCGCCGACTGGCCTGCGCCCGCGACTCGGCGCAACTCTGGCGGAGCGGCGCCTCCCCCTGCGCGGCGGCCCGTCGCCGGCTGCACCTCAAGGCCGGCTCTGTTCTCCGGCTCACCTTCGGTCGGCCCCTCCGGCGCCGCTTACAATTGGCCGCCTTGGCCCGCTCCGGTTGGCGCTGCTGGCGGCGCTATCCTCGCAAAGGCCACGGGGTCCTCCCCCCTCTCCAACAGCGGCGGGTCTTGGACGATCTCCTCCGCCAAGGGCAATGGGGTGTCGGGGGCTACGGCTCGGAGAGGAATGGTGAGCAGCGGAGGCTGGCTGCGCGAGCTTTCCGCCTCCATCTCCGCGGTAGCCGCCTCCGTCTGGGCCTTGGCTGCCGCGTCGGCTTGCTCCCTCGCCGCCTGGGCGGCCGCCTTCTCCGCCGCCTCGCGCTCCTCCCGCCCTTCGGGGGCGTTCCACTCTGTGGCCTCCCTGAGATCGGCGCGGGGGTCCACGTGGCGGGAGCTCGAAGACCCTCCAGCCGGCCCCACGACGGAGCCGCCCGGACCCCGCTCAAGGGAAAGCGATGCCCTGTCCAGCAAGCGAGAAAAAGTTAAGAAGAGTATTCGGAGAGAAAGAGAATGATGGCGAGCATGCGGCAAGGCAGTCGAAGACTTACGCTGAGACCACCGGAGGCTGTTTCACCGCCTCGCGGAAGCGGGCCGCTTTCGCAGCCGCCTCGTCTCGCTTGGTCGCCGCGGCGGAGGCTTTTGACTTCTTCAGCCGACTGCCAAAGAGGCCTGAAGCGGCCCGGCGCTTCTGTGCGCCGCCGCCGGCCGCCGGCGCGATAGAAGAGCCCGCGCCCTGATGGTCGGCCGCCGGCTGGCGAGGCGGGGCGACTTCGGCTTCGAAATCGTCCGGCCAGTCCCCGAAGCTCGCGGTGAACCTTGAGCCTCCGGGCTCGGCACTGTCCCCCACGACGGCGTCTTCCATGGCGGCCGCCCCCAAGTCCGGGTCGTCAACGTCATCCACCGTGCGGTCGAGGGCATACTGGCGTTCAATCCCTGCCGCCCCGGCCAGCGGTGCAAGAAGAGGGTTCTGCTCAAAAGAACCGACTGGTTAGAAGCCGACCGTCATGAAGCCGACAGACGACAAAAAGAAGATAGAGAGAGAAGCTTACCACGGGCGGAGGATTGGCGCGAGAATACGGGACCTTGCCGTATTGCCAGTCCCCGGCGAGCTTGCAGTTGGCGATGTAGTTAACCATGAGCGCCACCTTCGCGTGGGGCATTTCCCATGTGCTCAGCCGGCTTGGGTCGAAGCGGCTTCTCATCTGACACATCATATGGGGCCGGCTTTGGAGAGGAAGGATCCAGCGCTCCACGAAGGCGGCCACCAAGTCGGCCCCGCGCAGGCCTTCCGACTGAATCATCACCCGAAGCCGGGAAATGGTGGCGTTCCCGGCCGGAGACAGTGACCGGTACCGGAAGCTCCATGAGGGCTGCCTCCCAGCCGGCGGGCCGGCTACGTAAGCCGGCAGGTTGATGTAGTCTCCTTGCTCGGCGACGTTCTTCACGTAGAAATACGATCTCTGCCAGACCTTCACCGACTGGATCAGGGGGATGGGCGGGAACGGGTTGTTCTCGCTCACCCTCCTCATGGCGATGAAGGCCCCGCAGGGGGCGGGCACGCCGGCGACGACTGTGCCGAGCTTGCTCTGGAAGAACTCTCCCCAGAGCTCCAGCGTGGGGAGCAGCCCCAAGAAGCCTTCGCAGAGGGAGACGAAGGCCGACAGCAGCATCACCGCATTGGGCGTGAGGTGATGCGGCTGGGGGTTGTAGAATTCCAGGAAAGAGAGCAGAAATCCGCTCGCCGGAAGGCTGAAGCCGCGCAGGCAGTGCGAGCGGAAGATGACCCGCTCGCCCTCCTCCGGTGCCGGCGAGATCTCCTTCTCCGGCGCCAGGTGGACCTGCACGAGGTCAGCGCCGGGCAGGTGCCGAGTCTGGCAGAGGAACTCCACATGGTCGTCATGGACGTTGGAGCCATCCCACAAGCTTGACAACGCCATGGAAGCGAGGCGGTGTAGAGACGCGGCGGCGCTGAGATGGGAAGCTGCGGCGACAGCGAGAGGAAGAAACGAGGGTTAGGAGGGGCAGAGCGGGAGAGAGCGTGCGATCCTCTGTCGCTCTCCCTCCTCCTCCTACTTATAGGCTCACGTGGCGGAGCCGAGGAGGCGCGGCGTGGGGAAGCGTGGGGATCGATCGTGCCCACTCCCCATGTCCCGCGATTATTGAGCCTTAACGGCAAAACAAAACTGCCTGGAGAAGGCGAGCGGCCCCTGTGGGCCACGAAAGATCCGCGCCCGGACCAAGGCTCGCGAGTGGCGGGCCCGGGCCTGTGGCGGCGTCCCGTTGCGCGCGTGCGCTCGCAGGATTTCGCTGCCACGTGGCCGCGGGAGGGCCTGTGGTCAGCACGCATGTCCCCCTCCTCCCGCCTATAAGACGCGGGGCTCACTGAAGTCGGCATACGCTCGCAAAGCCGGCTCTTCAGGATGGGAAGCTGACCAAGCTTCTCGTCCCCCTGCTCGCATCGGAGCTCGATCAGCTTCGGGGACTACTGTCGGAGTAAATAGCAATGGGTAGCCTAGCCGGCTTCCCCTGGCCCTTCTGAAAAAAGTTACGAGCCCGCCCGTCTCTCAAGAAACAAAGACATGGGGCCGCCTTCCCCTTGCTGGCTGCCACCCAGGCCGGCTCTCGGAAGGCGGTCCGACTTTAGCCCTCATGAGAAGGCCGACTCCAAGAAGCCGGCCATGAGAAGGCCGACTCCAAGAAGCCGGCTCCCCATAAAGCGGTCCAGACCATATCCACAAAAGTTTGTACCCACCTGACGGCGGTGCGACGGGGCGTGGCTACAGTAAAGCCTGCCACCCCCGAATCCCGGAGCACGCCTGGCACAGTGCGCCGTATGGGTAGGCATGACCCGTCCGGCGTGGCACTGTTGCCATGTTGACCCTGGCATCACCCACGACGGGCCGCCAGCGTGGCCCACAGACGGTGGGCCCCCTTTGACCAGAGAGACGCCCGAAGGCAGCCACGCCTCCAGCCAGTCGGCCCAAGACAGAGCCGGCTCCCCGCAGCCGGCTTGCCGCCTCCCTCGAAGAAGACGCCCCATTAAGGAGACAAGACGCGGTAAGGCTACAGCGATCGCCTGACAGGCGGCGGTACTGTAGCCGCGCTTACCACGATGAAGCTCACGTCAACAAGATGGAGCCACAGTAACCAGCCGCCGACCAGGCCCTGGACAGTGGGGCCTGCCTGTCGACCAAGGGGCCGGCAGCCGGCGGAATCCACCAGTCGGCGGGCCCCAGCAGTCGGCGCAGAAGCCGACGAGCGCTGTCACAGACGGCTGGGCCCCGCGCCCAGTCGGATTACCATTGTACCCCCGGGGGGTAGGCCTATATAAACCCCCCGGAGCACCCATGCAAAGGGTTCGACCCCCTGCTAGTTCTAGACACCACACAAGGAGAAGAAGCAGGCTAGCCGTGCCCTTCTTCCTCCTCCCCCCAAACAGCTCAAGGAGCGTTGTGTAGCTACTTGATTCATCTAGTGAGCATGCGGAGACCCCGCAGAGCACCAGTAGGGGCGTTATCTCCACGGAGAGCCCCGAAGCTGGTTAAGATCCGCCGGCGTGCATGTCTTCGCCTTATCCCGTTTGCAGGCACCGGCGATGTCTTACTGGCTCCTACAATGATAAGCCACCCGTTGGCATATGTCGCACCTACCACCCGACACAGACCATAACGGGCCATCGTTTATAGGCCGTATTTGATGACGCTATGAAATCGGCCCAATGTATTAACGGACCACAAACGGGCCGACTGTAAGCACAGGCTGAATTTGGCCCACAAGTAGAAAATGACAGTAACGGGCCGTAAGTAAACGAATGCTGGAAATGAGCCCAAGAATAAACGGGCTCTGAGAAGGCCGAAAGATAACATGGGCTGGAAACGGCCCAACAGAATAACGGGCCATTAATGGGTATAAAGTGATACACTGTTCATTACGGGCCAGTTTCACTACGGGCCGTTAATGGGTGTAAAGTGATACACTGTTCATTACGGGCCAGTTTCACCATGGGCCGTTAGTAGGCCAAGAGTTACATAGGGCCTCGTATGGGCCGAAAGACGTCATGGGCCATACATGGGCTAGAAGTGAAAACAGACTGGAATCATATTGGATGGCCCAGATGACGCTACTAGGCCTAATTCGGATAGGGTGTAACGGGCCTTGGGTTAGCGGGCTGTAAATGGGCTATATTCGAACAGGCCGTTAACACGCTTTCCATGGGCCGGCCCGCCAGCTTTTGACCAAGTCAAACGGCCGGCCTTTTCACAGGAATGGGCCTCTGTTGGGCCATGCCACGTGTCGACGTACCATAGGCGCCTTCCGTCCAATGAATGGTTGACATTTGTCCCAACGGTGAGCCGACACGTGTTTCCTCCAGCCAATGATGATTTTACACGTGGAAAATCCCCATTGGTCGGGGCTGTTAACGGGTTATCGGATCCAAAACCCGACCCGATAGCTTAACGGCGTTCCGTTACGGTGGATGCCACGTGTTGGTCACCCTTGACGAAAGCACTTCTGTGACACGCGATTTATCGTCATGGAAGTGGACACTTCCGTGATGATAATTTTGGTAATGTCATGGAACACTTCTACGATAGCACAGGTATGACTATATTGATTCTATCATAAATTTTTCATGGATGTACATGCATGACAAAAAAGCGACCTACTGTGACAAACACGTATCATCACAGAAGTGTATTTTTTTGTAGTGCCCCTACCCTATTTACGCAGCCCCTTGCCATTTTTGGGCATCCCTAGCCCTTCCCCTACCTCATAGCCATAGGCAAACCCTCCCCTTCCTTGGAAACGGCGCCGCCACCTCGCTCCCACCACTTGGCGCCTCCCAATTGCCCCTGCGCCGCCAGCCTCGCCCACTCCCGCTATGCCATGCGTCCCCATGCGTCCTCCCTGCCGCCGCGGCCCGCCCAGGCCCGCTAAGCCCATCGGGGCTCGTCCCCGAGCCCGCTCCACCTCCGCGTGGCTCCCGAACCTCGCCCGCACCAACGCGTTGCCCTCACTGGCCTCCTCCCATCGGAGTCGCCACCAGCGACCACCTCCGCTCAGGTGCTCCGCACAGCCACCAGGTCGACCTCACCTTGACCCTGTCTCCTCCATCTCTGCTCTCTCCCTGCTCCCTAATCTCCCTCCTCTCTCTGCCTGGAACAGCAACGCCGCCGCCGCTTTGGTTCTCCGGCGAGCCCAGCTGGCTGGATCCCATCGCCACCGCTGGTTCCGTCGGCCGGATCTGTCCGAGAGTGGCCAGATCCGCCTTGCCCCGCCTGCCTGGCCTCCTCCAGCCCCGTCGGAGCCCCCTACTGCCACGCCATCGTGCTGTCGTTGCCAGAGCCGGGGATGCCTCCGCCCTGCTCGTGAACCGCCCTGGACCAGCGAACCGACGTGGTCAGTCCGGTTCATCGGCCCGGTCCGCCCGAACCTGTGAACCGCCCCAGACCGCCTAGGTTTTCTCAGCCTCCACCGACCGGCCTGTTAGGCCCAGTGGTGAGCAGCCCAGCCGCCCAGTGCTCTGTTCAGGCCCAGTTAAGCAGATTTAGCCCATTCATGTTTTTTCTTCTGTTTGGCGATTTGCTAATTAACCAGGGAATTGTAGTTTTATAGAAAAACCCTTCTAGTTCATGCATTTAATAACTCCACAACCGTGCATCGAAATTGAACAAACTTAATATGAAAAATGCTTAGAATTTTGTCTAGTTTCATAATATGAAACTTTCAACCATGTTTAAAATGCTGTTTTATTAAATTTGCTCACATGCCATGTTAAAATGATTTATTTCATAACTAATTAACCGTAGCTCCAAATTTAATAAACTTTATACTTAAACGGGGTAGAAAAATGCATAGATTAACATGATGTACTTACTTTGCATGTTTAACAACTCTAAAATATGGTTTAGGGAAGAACAATACCAAATACATAAATTGCATATGAGGATTTTACGGATTTGTTGTTTGTTATTTCCGGCCTCATTTAAACTTGCCTAGATAGTAGTTTTCATATGCTTCACCCCTTTCCATGTTTAATAACATTTAATTTTGTTGGGTACATAAACGGGAGAGAACTAAATAAGTCATGTGCTGTTTCATCAATATGCAACTCATTGCATATTGAGCTCCACTTAATTTGTAGTATTGTTTGTGCACTTTGCCATGCCTTATTAAACTGGACATGCATCATACTTGGTTGTGCATCATGCCATGTTCATGTGATGGTTGTTTACTATGTTTCTTGCTTCTTTCCGAGTTGCTTCTCTCGTTAGCTTCGGTTTTGTTCCGGAGTTGTGAGGATTCGTTCGACTATGTTGGGTCGTCTACTTCTTGGACTTGTTCTTCTTCCTTGCGGGATCTCAGGCAAGATGACCATACCCTCGAAATCACTTCTATCTTTGCTTGGTAGTTGTTCGCTCTACCACTATGTCGCGCTACCTACCACTTGTTATATCATGCCTCCCATATTGACATGTCAAGCCTCTAACCCACCTTCCTAGCAAACCGTTGTTTGGCTATGTTACCGCTTTGGCTCAGCCCTTCTTATAGCGTTGCTAGTTGCAGGTGAAGTTGAAGTTTGTTCCTTGTTGGAACATGGATATGTTGGGATATCACAATATCTCTTATTTAATTTCATGCATCTATATACTTGGTAATGGGTGGAAGGCTCGGCCTTATGCCTGGTGTTTTGTTCCACTCTTGCCGCCCTAATTTCCGTCATACCGGTGTTATGTTCCTTGATTTTGCATTCCTTACGCGGTTGGGTGTTATGGGAACCCTTTGACAGTTCGCTTTGAATAAAACTCCTCCAGCAAGGCCCAACCTTAGTTTTACATTTGCCTAACAACCTATAACTTTCCCTTGGGTTTTTGTGAGCCCGAGGGTCATCTTTATTTTTTAACCCCCCGGGCCAGTGCTTCTCTAAGTGTTGGTCCGAACTGGGCGATGTCCGGTGCCCCCTGGGAAACCAGGGTCTATGCCAACCCAATGTCTTGACCATCCGGTGTGCCCTGAGGACGAGATATGTCCAGCTCCTATCGGGATTTGCTGGTACATTTTGGCGGTCTTGCTGGTCTTGTTTTACCATTGTCAAAATGTCTTGTAACCGGATTCCGAGACTGATCGGATCTTTCCGGGAGAAGGAATATCCTTCTTGACTGTGAGAGCTTGTGATGGGCTAAGTTGGGACACCCCTACAGGGTATAAACTTTCGTGAGCCGTGCCCATGGTTATGTGGCAGATGGGAATTTGTTAATGTCTGGTTGTAGAGAACTTGACACTTAACTTAATTAAAATGAATCAACCATGTGTGTAGCTACGATGGTCTCTTTCCGGTGGAGTCGGGGAAGTGAACACGGTCTTGTGTTATGCTTGAACATAAGTAGCTTCAGGATCAGTTCATGATCACTTTTAGCTTCTTGACCATTGCGTTGCTTCTCTTCTCGCTCTTATTTGCGTATGTTAGCCAGCATATATGCTTAGTGCTTGCTGCAGCTCCACCTCATTACCTTCTCCTACCCATAAGCTTAAATAGTATTGATCTTGTGGGTGTGAGATTGTTGAGTCCTCGTGACTCACAGATACTTCCAAACAGTTGCAAGTGCCGATGATACCAGTGCAGGTGATGCTACCGAACTCAAGTGGGAGTTCGATGAAGATCTTGTTCGTTGTTTTGTGTATTTTCCGGTTGATCAGTAGAGGTGCCTAGTTGGGACGATCGGGGATCTAGCATTTGGGGTTGTCTTCTTTTATTTTGGTTCCGTAGTCGGACCTTGATTGTACTCTGGATGATGTATTTTAACTTGTTAATTGGGTGAAGTGGAGATTGTAAGCCAACTCTTTACCCCTTTCTTATTCAGTACATGAGATTGTGTGAAGATTACCCCTCTTGCGACAAAACTACCATGCGGCTATGCTTCTAAGTCGTGCCCCGACACATGGGAGATATAGCCGCATTGTGGGTGTTACAAGTTGGTAATCAGAGCCATCCCCGACTTAGGAGCCCCCTGCTTGATCGAATCGCTGACGTTGTTGAGTCTAGAACAAAAGTTTTTGAGTCTTAGGATTATATATATCGGAGAGTAGGATTCTTTTTACTCCTCAGTTCCTTCGTCGCTCTTGTGAGGCCTCCTAACGTAGAAGTTTTGACTTTTCTCTCCTCAAATTTCATGAATTTTTTTAGGATCACGCGTGTATCTTGGAATTGTTTTGATAGTCTTGTGACGAGAACATTGTTCTTGGTGCCTCCTGACATTTAGGGGTTGTGGCTGTGTCCCAGGGAGTTGAGCTCAGGGGTGTTGTCGTCACAATTTCATCATTGCAGTTCTGGAATACCTGAGTTCGCTGACATTGAAAATCTCTTTTATGCAGTTGTTGGTGAGATAACCTCGACGCCACCCAGTACTGGGGCGGGAGTTCGGGAGTATTGCCATAACTCGTATAACAGATGCTTTTCGAAGGTTGAGGTACATGATTTCCGAAGGTTTCTTGGTTATGTGTTCAAGGATGGATACAACTGGATGTAGGTATTGTTAGTTTGGGTGAGATATTATGCTTCCCCTGTACCCCCAACACCTGATTGCATAACCAAAAAGTTTCGGGAGTTTATAGGTGGGAAATCAAGTATCACGTAGGATATCTTTCCAACAGACATGTCACATCCCTGCTTTTAGTCATGCATTAGGATTGGATGAACATGTGCATCATGTTTAAATTTCTTTTAAACTTGAAATGGGGCCTAATCAACCCCAACACCCCCCCTGAAAATGCTAATTTCCAACAATTGGAATTTCAATGAACCCAAAATGCCCTTCATAAAAGCCCACCATTTTTGGTCTTGACTAAAACCCCTGCCAAAAATGGTCTTGCAATTTATGGAGCCATTCTGGATTTTTGAACAAGCCATATGTATTTGAATTTGGGCATTTTAAATGCTATAAATATTTTAAAGTGCTCAAATAATCTTGGAAGCATTTTTAGGCAGTTGAGAATATTCCCAAATGTGCCTCTGAATATTTCCAGAGTTTTTGGAAATGAAATAGTATTTATTCTATTTCAATACACATAGCAGGAAATAAATAAAGAAAAACAGAAAAGAGAGAGAGTTAGAGCTTACCTGGCGCCCACCCAGCAGGCCCACCTGCCGGCCCAGCCCAGCCAACGCTCCAGCGAGCTGCTTGGCTTGGCCAGGCAGGCAAGCAGCTGCTCGACGCCGGCACCAGCGCGTGCCACGCAGCTACCTGCCGCCCTGCTTCCTCCCCTCGCCGCTCTGCTGGCCTGGACGACCTCCATGTCGCGCACCGAACCCCCTGGACACGCCCATTCGCCCTGCCTCTCTCCCTCGCTCCCCTCCGCCATGGCCGACGCAGCCGCCGCTATTCCGCCGCCGTAACCGTGCCCACCATCGTCAATGCGCCACTCCATCGTGTCCTAAAGCTCCACCACTCCCTCCTCGACCGTCCCACCGAGCCACGCCCCGCCGAAGGCCCCCGAGCGTCTTCACCGAGCTCGTCTTCAACCTCGGTCCGCCGAGATCGCCGGCGACCGTACGCCACCCCTGATGCCTCCCCGAGCTCGCTGAGGCCACCGCTACACTCCCCGTGAGATCCTTCTCCATTCCCCTCTCTTTCCTTGCCGTTTTCTCCCTCTAACCACGGGCTCCGTTGAGCCCGAGAGCTCGGCTCCGCCGGCCATGTCGCCACCGTGGCCACAGGCGCGTAAGCTCGATTCCGAGCGCGTCATCACACTCACCATGTTTCCAGGAGCCTAACGCACCACTCCCCGCGCCTCGCCGTGCTCCGTAGCTTCGGGTTTATCCTCACCCGAACTCCGGCGACCGCCAAGGTCATCGCTGGTGTCGTTTCCAGCCTCCCCGAGCTCCACTTCCACCACCAAACGCCGCGACTTGCCCCCAGCTACGTGTAGGACCAAACTGCAGTCGACTTGGTTGACTGTGGGCAAAACCCGAGCCCCTCCGCCGCGTCTGTCGTCGCCGGCGTCAAGCTGCCGGTGAGTTGACCACGTTTTGACCCGTGGACTGACATGTGGGCCCAAGATGACTTCCCCCTGAGCCTATGATAGGTGGGGCCGAGCTGTTAATTAGTTTAGGATTAGTGCTAACTAATTTTAGTTAGATTAGGTCACTGACATGTGGGCCCAGGCCCCACTGACAGTTAGTTAGTGTTAACTTAATCCTGTTAGTTAGCTAAGGCACTAACAGACAGGGCCCACGAGTCAGGTTTGACTGGCCCTGGCGCCTTTGATTCGCTGGCATCACAGTGACGCAGTGCTGACGCAATTATTCATTTTCTGGATTTATTTTTATACAGGAAATTCCAGAAAATCGCCAAAACTTCTAAAAATCATAGAAATTAATCTGCAACTCCAAATGAAAAGATTTATATATCAATTTTGATCAAAAAAATTCAATCTATCCATTGGTAATGGTTTCATGCATGAAAAAACAAGATAACCTTGATGTTTAAGAAAAATAAGATAATGCACTAATATGGCTATGTTAAGTGAACTAACATTTGAATCTTTGATTCAAATGAGTTCATTCCTTTCTATTTTAGCTTGCATTAGGCCAAGACACATTCATATTGCCATGTCATGGCATGCATCATATTATTGCATATCATCATGTATTGATTATGTTCGGTGTGTCTTTCGTGGTAGGTTCTGCCTCCGAGGATAACCCCGAATATCCGTCTGAAGGGCAGTACCCTACTACCACTACATCAGGCAAGCAACCCGTTGATCATTCCGATACAAACCCATGTTCTCGCTTCTGCTCTTGTTTACTGCATTAAGACAACGCGATTCAAACTGTTGTCTGCTACGGTTGTTGAACCCTTATCCTCTGCATAACCTGTCATTGCCACAGTAACTAGATGAAACCCACTAGCATGTGTAGGAGTTGAGTGAGCCGTGTATGTGATTCCTACCATGCTATGCCTGCTATACTTAGAGTTGTGTCAGGTCTGGTTCATCTGGGTGATGGGCTAGAGTGAAATGATTATGTCGGTAATGTGAGGGATGTCTTGAACATGTTTTGGTAAAGGTATCGATGAGAGGCCATGTAGGAGTACATGGTGGGTTGTTTCATTGAGGCCGTCCATAAGAACTGAGATCTGTATGCGTGATTAAGATTCAGCTACTACCACACATTGGGCCCTGAAATATGACCCCGCTCAACTTACTGACCCCTCTCGTCCTTTGTCCAGGAGTTGCAACTAGTTTCTGGTGTTTGTAGGTTATGTGTTGGCGGCCGTGCGTAGCGCTGACCCTAGGGGTGGGCTATGATGCGGTAGATACACCATGGCACGGTGTACCGAGTCGCCCGTTTGGTGTCTCGGGAACCCTGCACACATCGTTTGGGGCCGTTGAGGACACCCCGGCCAGATTTCCTTGCAGATGGAACCTGAATAGGCGATAAACCTAGACTAGAGACTTGTGCGGTTAGTCAGGTCATGGTCTACACCCACGTCGGTTTTTGCTTGAAGTCTACCGAGCACATGTCGTGTGCAGACGCTAAGTGGTGGAAACATGTGTGATGAAGTACACCCCTGCAGGGTATAAAACTATTCAAATAGCCGCGTCCGCGGTAAAGGACTACTTGGTTTCCTATACAGTTCATAGACAAGTTAATGGATACTACTAAAAGACTCAAGATAAGTGTGAGTACCGAGGATGCCCCTCTCGTAGGATGACGAGGGAGGATCCCCGGTGGAGTATTGTGTTGGTGAGTAGTGGACTCGTGTGCGAAAACTATTTTACTAGTGGAGTCTCGTAGGATAGCTTAGCCAAGAGTCAAAGCTGGCTTACTGCAATAACTCCACCACCTTCTTGAGAATGAGCATGTATATTAGGTTCTGATGTAAGACTTGCTGAGTACCTTTCTACTCATGTTTGTTTAATTACTGTTTACAGACGACAACACCGCCCCCTCCGATGGGTTTTATGTAGATCTCAACGTCGATGAGTGACTTGCCACCCAGGTGGTGATCCTGGCCATGGAGGGCCCTATGTAGATAGACAGGCTTCGAGAAGCCTTCTTTCTTTCTAGTGTCTGTACTCAGACTATTTGCTTCCGCATGTGCTGGTATGCTTGTATGACTTGAGTGTCGGGTCATGTGACCCCTACCTGTATGAACATGTTATGTATGGCTCTCTGGAGCCTTTAAATAAAGTACTTGAGTTGTAGAGTTTTGTTGTGATGCCATGTTGTATTTGCACATATCGAGCATATTGTGTGTATGATTGAAATGCTTGGTATGTGTGGGATCTGACAATCTAGTTGTTTATCCTTGGCAGCCTTTCTTATGGGGAAATGTAGTCTAGTGTTCCTCGAGCCATAGTAGTCCACTACAGCCCGGTTCACCGGAGTCCTGCTAGCCCAGCACTACTGCTCAGGACACTTGACTGGCCAGCATGTGTTTCACTTTGTTCCTATGTCTGTCCCTTCGGGGAAATGGCACGCGGTGACATCCAGAGTCCTGCCTAGCCTGCTACAGCTCGGGTTCCCCGGAGTCCTGTTAGCCCAGTGCTACAGCCCGGATTCACTTGCTGATGACCAACATGCTCGATGTGATTCATGTATGCCTGTCTCCATAGGTCTGTGCCTCTTTGGGTTCACGACTAGCCATGTCGGCCTGGGTTCTTCGTCATATGGATGCCAGCGACACTATCATATACGTGAGCCAAAAGGCGCAAACGGCCCTGGGCCATGGTAAGGCGACACCCGTGGGGATACCGTGCGTGAGGCCGGTGATATGAGGTGTTACCGGCTAGATCGATGTGACTTGGAATCGGGTCCTGACAGCGTTGGCATCAGAGCCGGACTATCTGTAGGTTCGTTGAGCCAAACTGGTCGATGTCGAGTCTAGAAATGCTTTAGTTATATGTAGGGGAATTGATTGTGGGAGGGAACGTAAGGCTCTTTTACTCCTTTACCTTATGCCCTCTGATCTGAGTCATTCTCTTCTCATTCAACATGGGTTAAGGACTAGGCTCTCTTCTTCTGTCAGGTTCACGTGTTACTAATCCGTAGTAGCTTATATGATTGTTGTTACAAGCCTCAGTACAGTTTCTACTACTTTTAGTATGTTGCCAGTTGAATCAGAACCCTGATATGATGTTGTTGAGTGGTATTGCAAAATGTTGTGGATGTCTCAAATCTTTTTCTGAGCATTTACAGCTGTTATGCTGTCCAATTTTCCCTAGAAATTCTAATGTCTTTGCATTGTGGTTGTGCTTTCAGATGGCCACTTGTGCGCAAAACCAAGTGGTTTGCCTGACCCGGTGCCTCGATGTGCCCGGTCATACTGCTATGTTTGTCCGGGTAATGATCGAGACGGGTTACCGTTGGTATCCCGAATACACTGTCGAAGAGCAATTCTGAGATTTTAATCAAAGCCAATATTTCTGCACCGTCAGGATATTTCCTTCTTATCCTGGATCTACCGAGCCCCTCCACTATTCCTATGGACTCGTGGTTACTGTTGAGATGGCTGTGCAGGATGCTGCCTATTCCATGATGACCATCATGCGAGTCCGGACTGGCCTGCTTCGGAACACCGACTTCCGTTATATGCCAGCTTCACTCCCGGGAGCGCAAGGGTATCTCCAGGCTATCTATGCTGACTCCACACATGAGGACTCACTAACTCGCACCACTACCGAGATGCTCGAGGATAAGGACCGAGAGAATCGGGCCTTGAGACTGGAGCTTTTCAACACCCGTGCTGATCATTGGGACACTTTGACTCGGTTTGCACCTGCTGTGCAAGCTGGATGTATGGATACGAGGGATCTGTATCCTGTGAGATTTGCTCTGCCAGGCATGGTGGATTGGCGTGATGTGGGAGGCATCACCCCACCCCGTGGTCCCCGCAGGCCACCGTTTGTTGGTCCAAGACCTCATCCTAGCCCCTTTGGTCCACAAGCTCCTCAGGACCATCTGTTCTCGGATGATCATGTTGAACTTCCAGGCTATGGAGGTGACTTCTATGAGAACTACTACGGAGCTGTCTGAGTTAGTAGTAGTATCACTAGTATTGTAATAGTTGTATCTCCACTGTCCTGCGTGACTTGTGGAATATGACTTAGTGTGTAATCAATTCCGGAGGTGTAGACAAATAATGTATAGGAGCTTGGAATGCCTCCGATGAGATGTAACGTCTTTCATCATAGTTGTACTGTAGCCTGGGCTTGTACTAAACTATGTATGGTGTGTATGACCGTTGGTATATATATGGCAGTTCTATATTACCATGACATACAGATGAACATCTCTGCATTCCGTGTTAACATTCTACACTTCCTTGCTAAGTTGTGCCATCCTTATCTAAACCGTTGTCTTGTTTTCTCCTAGGATGGTCAACACCCGCAGCAACCCTGCTGCCCCGGAGCAGGGGGAAGCCAGTGCAGTTAGGGGTGAAAATCTGCCTCACCCGCCTTCTCTGGCCGAAGTGATGCCCGAGGCGGAAAGAAACAAGCGTGAGACTAACCGCTTGCTGGAGCTGATTGAGCAGAACACTGCACGCCATCAGCGTAATGACTTGGTGTCAATCAATGACTTCATCAAGTTGTACCCACCAAAGTTTCACCATTCCGTCGAGCCCCTCGACGTGGATGACTGGCTTCGCATCATCACCCACAAGCTACGTTCTGCCAACGTAGCCGAAGCTGATAAGGTTACTTATGCTGCCTATCATCTCGAAGGCCCTGCTAGTCTTTGGTGGGAAAATTTTGAAGCTGTGCGCCCGGTCGGCCAAATCACTACTTGGGCTGAATTCAGTGAGGCTTTCCGTGAGCATCACATCCCGGAAGGTCTCATAGATCGCAAGAGGGAAGAGTTCTACAATTTCACCCAAGGAAGACTGACTGTGGATGCATATAGTCGTGAATTTGGGAATCTGACACGATATGCTCCTGAAGAGGTATCCACCAACGCTAAGAAGCAGGCAAGGTTCCGCAAGGGACTTAGCCCTGAGCTTCGCCACGATCTTCGTCTGCACGAGTGCACCTCCTTTCAGAAGTTGGTCAATAAAGCCATCAGTGCTGAGACAGGCCAGTCTAACTATGACGCTACACGCAAGCACTCTCGTGATTTTGGCTCTTCATCCGGCTCTGGATCTCAGAAGCGCCGGGTGTGGATTCCAAGCACGGCACTGCCACCCAGGTTCATTCCGAGGCCATCCTTTGAGGCGCCTCATCCCAACCAGCAGTTTGCACCGTCCAAGCCCTATGGTGGCACCGCTGCTAATGCTGCTCCATGCCCTAATGTTGTGACATGTTTCAAGTGTGGAGAGCCGGGTCACTATAGTCGAGAGTGTACCTAGAACAACAACCCCAATCAGTCTGGAAAGTCCGTTGGCCCTGGTAAGCCAGCGGGAAAGACATTCTACGCCAAGCCGGTCACCACTGCACGTGGCCATGTCAACTATGTCTCAGATGAGGAGGCTCATGAGGATCCTAACATCGTTCTTGGTACGCTCCTTGTTAATTGCCATCCGGCATTTGTTCTTCTCGATACTGGAGCATCTCATTCATTCATATCTGAGAGCTATGCTCGATTGCATAACACAACATTCTGTGACATGCCCATTTCCATGGTAATTCAAACTCCGGGTTCCAAATGGTAAACTTCTAGAGTAAGCCATGGGAACGAAATTCTTGTCGATAGACTTGTCTTCCTTCCATCCTTAATAGCTCTCAAGTCCTCAGACATAAACATCATCTTGGGTATGGACTGGATGTCAGCTCATTACGCTAAGATTGATTGTGCCACTAGAACCGTTCAACTTACTCACCCATCGGGCAAGACAGTCAATGTCTTAACTCGAGTGGCCAAGCGCCAGCTTTAATCCTAAATGCCAACCCCCTTCCAGACCTTGAAGATATTCCGGTAGTCCGGGACTTTCCGGATGTCTTTCCAGAAGAACTGCCAGGTGTTCCACCTGACAGGGATGTCGAGTTTGTGATAGACCTTGTTCCAGGAACCGTTCCAATTTCTAGAAGACCCTATAAGATGGCACCCTTAGAACTAGCCGAGCTTAAGAACCAACTCGATGAGTCCTTGAAAAAGGGTTTCATCCGTCCTAGTTCCTCTCCTTGGGCTTGCCCCGTCCTCTTCGACAAGAAGAAGGATGGAATGGATCAGATGGTTGTAGATTACCGACCTGTCAACTTGGTCACTATCAAGAACAAGTATCCGCTTCCCAGGATCAATGATCTGTATGACCAGCTCGCTGGATCCTCAGTCGTTTCCAAGATGGATTTGAGGTTGGGCTACCATCAAATCAAAATCAGAAACGGGGACATTCCCAAAATGGCCTTTGTTACTCGCTATGGCCAATACGAGTACACCGTTATGTCCTTCGGTTTAACCAATGCCCCAGCCACTTTCTCTCGATTAATGAACTCGGTCTTCATGGAGTATTTGGATAAATTCGTCGTAGTATACCTCGATGACATACTCATCTACTCCAAGAATGAAGAGGAACATGCCGAACATCTAAGGCTGGTATTGACGAAACTTCGAGAGCATCGGATTTATGCCAAATTCTCCAAGTGTGAATTTTGGTTGCCAGAAGTGACCTATCTAGGCCATGTAATCTCTGGTAAGGGTATTGCTATCAATCCCGAGCGAGTTCAAGCCGTCCTTGATTGGACTCCACCTGAGACAATCAAGCAAGTTCAGAGCTTCCTTGGCTTAGCGAGCTACTGCCGCCGCTTCGTCGAGAATTTCTCCAAGGTTGCTAAACCCCTAACTGAACTCCTCAAGAAAGATAAAAAGTTCGAGTGGACCCCACAGTGCGAGTTCAGCTTTCAGGAACTGAAAAGACTCCTGACATTTGCTCCCGTACTGGTATCACCTGATTTCTCCAAGGACTTTATTATCTATTGCGACGCCTCGCGACAAGGACTAGGTTGCATACTCATGCAAGATCGTCAGGTAATTGCCTATGCTTCACGGCAATTACACCCACATGAGGAAAATTATCCCACACATGATCTAGAGCTTGCAGCTGTGGTCCATGCACTTAAAACTTGGCGACATTACCTCCTTAGTAATCGCTGCGAGATCTTCACCGATCACCAAAGTTTGAAATATATCTTCAACCAACCGTATTTGAATCTCAGGCAAAGACGTTGGGTCGAGTTGATCTCGGATTACAACTTAGGAATAACTTACACCCCGGGCAAAGCCAATGTCATGGCTGATGCACTAAGTCGTAAGTCCTATTGTAACAACCTGATGTTACAACAAAGTCAACCACTTCTCCATGGGGAATTTCGTAAGCTTAATCTTCACATTGTTCCTCGAGGATTTCTATCCACCTTGGTGGCGAAGCCTAATCTTACGGATCAAATCATAGCTGCCCAGAAGCGTGATAAGGGCATATTCCGGATTAAGGAAAACATTAATAGCGGAGTTGCTAAATGTTTTTCCATGGATGAGCGAGGTGTTGTCTTCTTCGAGAACCGCTTGGTGGTTCCCAAGAAACAACATTTACGCCAGTTGATTCTTAAGGAAGCTCATGAATCCCCTCTCACCATTCATCCCGGTAGTACCAAAATGTATCAAGACCTACGCCAGAGGTTTTGGTGGACTAGGATGAAGAGAAATTGCTCAATACATTGCTAGTTGCGATGTCTGTTGTCGTGTTAAAGCAGAGCACCAACAACCTGCTGGCACCCTTCAACCTTTGGCTATTCCTGAGTGGAAATGGGATAAAATCAGTATGGATTTCATTACTGGGTTTCCCAGGACGAAGAGAGGGAATAATGCCATCTTCGTCGTGATCGACCGTCTTTCCAAAGAAGCCCACTTTCTACCTGTTCGTGAGAGTATCACCGCTAGCCAGCTAGCTGAATTATATATCTCCTAAATAGTATCTCTTCATGGTGTCCCATTGGAAATTAACTCAGACCGTGGGAGTCTCTTCACCTCTCGATTTTGGGAAAGTTTCCAAAATGCTATGGGAACTTGTCTCTCTTTTAGCATTGCCTTCCATCCTCAATCAAGTGGTCAAGTAGAGCGAGTCAATCAAATCTTGGAAGATATGCTTCGAGCTTCTGTCATCTCATTCGGAATGGGTTGGGAGAAATGCCTTCCATTCGCGGAGTTTGCTTATAACAATAGTTATCAAGCTAGCTTGGGCAAAGCTCCTTTCGATGTTCTCTATGGACGAAAATGTTGAACGCCTCTTAACTGGTCAGAAACCAGGGAAAGACAACTCTTTGGCCCGGATATGATTCAGGAAGCAGAGGGGCAGGTTCGCGTTATTCGTGAGAAATTGAAAACAGCCCAATCTCGTCAAAAGAGCCAATATGATCGTAAACATAAGCTCATGACTTATGAAGTCGGCGAGAAGGCTTACCTTTGGGTTACTCCGTTAAAGGGAACCCATCGTTTCGGTATCAAAGGCAAATTGGCTCCTTGTTTTATTGGACCCTTTCGCATTCTTGCCAAACAAGGAGAAGTTGCCTACCAATTGGAACTACCTTCGCATCTTTCCAGAGTTCACGATGTCTTCCACGTTTCTCAACTCAGGCGTTGCTTCGCGGATCCTATCCATGGAGTGGACCACGAAACGCTTGATCTACAAAATAACCTCTCATATCGGGAATATCCCGTTCGTAACCTTGATCAAGACGAGTGTACCACTCGACGCCATAATATCAAGTTTCTCAAGGTTCAATGGTCAGACCATTCCGAGAAAGAAGCCACTTGGGAAAGGGAGGATCGTCTTCGACTCAAGTACCCCACCTTCTTCCCAGAGGATCCTAAATCTCGGGACGAGATTCTTTTGAGTGGGGGTGAGTTGTCACATCCCTGCTTTTAGTCATGCATTAGGATTGGATGAACATGTGCATCATGTTTAAATTTCTTTTAAACTTGAAATGGGGCCTAATCAACCCCAACACCCCCCTGAAAATGCTAATTTCCAACAATTGGAATTTCAATGAACCCAAAATGCCCTTCATAAAAGCCCACCATTTTTGGTCTTGACTAAAACCTCTGCCAAAAATGGTCTTGCAATTTATGGAGCCATTCTGGATTTTTGAACAAGCCATATGTATTTGAATTTGGGCATTTTAAATGCTATAAATATTTTAAAGTGCTCAAATAATCTTGGAAGCATTTTTAGGAAGTTGAGAATATTCCCAAATGTGCCTCTGAATATTTCCAGAGTTTTTGGAAATGAAATAGTATTTATTCTATTTCAATACACATAGCAGGAAATAAATAAAGCTAAACAGAAAAGAGAGAGAGAGTTAGAGCTTACCTGGCGCCCACCCAGCAGGCCCACCCGCCGGCCCAGCCCAGCCAACACTCCAGCGAGCTGCTTGGCTTGGCCAGGCAGGCAGGAAGCTGCTCGACGCCGACACCAGCGCGTGCCACGCAGCCGCCCGCCGCCCTGCTTCCTCCCCTCGCCGCTCTGCTGGCGTGGACGACCTCCACGTCGCGCACCGAACCCCCTGGACACGCCCATTCCCCCGCCTCTCTTCCTCGCTCCCCTCCGCCATGGCCGACGCAGCCGCCGCCGTTCCGCCGCCGTAACCGTGCCCACCGTCATCAACGCGCCGCTCCACCGTGTCCTGAAGCTCCGCCACTCCCTCCTCGACCGTCCCACCGAGCCACGCCCCGCCGGAGGCCCCCGAGCGTCTTCACCGAGCTCGTCTTCAACCTCGGTCCGCCGAGATTGCTGGCGACCGTACGCCGCCCCTGATGCCTCCCCGAGCTTGCTGAGGCCACCGCTACACTCCCCGTGAGCTCCTTCTCCGTCCCCCTCTCTTTCCATGCTGTTTTCTCCCTCTAACCACGGGCTCCGTTGAGCCCGAGAGCTCAGCTCCGCCGGCCATGTCGCCGCCGTGGCCATAGGCACGTAAGCTTGATTCCGAGCGCGTCACCACACTCACCACGTTTCTAGGAGCCTAACGCACCACTCCCCGCGCCTCGCCGTGCCCCGTAGCTTCGGGTTTATCCTCGCCCGAACTCCGGCGACCGCCAAGGTCGTCGCCGGCTTCGTTTCCGGCCTCCCCGAGCTCCACTTCCACCACCAAACACCGTGGCTTGCCCCCAGCTACGCGTAGGACCAAACCGCAGTCGATTTGGTCGACTGTGGGCAAAACCCGAGCTCCTCCGCCGCGGCTGTCATCGCCGGCATCAAGCCGCCGGCGAGTTGACCACATTTTGACCCGTGGACTGACGTGTGGGCCCAAGTTGACTTCCCCCTGAGCCTATGACAGGTGGGGCCGAGCTGTTAATTAGTTTAGGATTAGTGCTAACTAATTTTAGTTAGATTAGGTCACTGACATGTGGGCCCAGGCCCCACTGACAGTTAGTTAGTGTTAACTTAATCATGTTAGTTAGCTGAGGCACTGACAGACAGGGCCCACCAGTCAGGTTTGACCGGCCCTAGCGCCTTTGACTCACTGACGTCATAGTGATGCAGTGCTGACGCAGTTATTCATTTTCTGGATTTATTTTTATACATGAAATTCCAGAAAATAGCCAAAACTTCTAAAAATCATAGAAATTAATCTGTAACTCCAAATGAAAAGATTTATATATGAATTTTGATCAGAAAAATTCAATCTATCCACCGGTAGTGGTTTCATGCATGGCAAAACAAGATAACTTTGATGTTTAAGAAAAATAAGATAATGCACTAATATGGCTATGTTAAGTGAACTAACATTTGAATCTTTGATTCAAATGAGTTCATTCCTTTCTGTTTTAGCTTGCATTAGGCCAAGACACATTCATATTGCCATGTCATAGCATGCATCATATTGTTGCATATCGTCATGTATTGATTATGTTTGGTGTCTCCTTTGAGGTAGGTTCTGCCTCCGAGGATAACCCCGAATATCCGTCTGAAGGGCAGTACCCTACTACCACTACATCATGCAAGCAACCCGTTGATCATTCCGATACAAACCCATGTTCTCGCTTCTGCTCTTGTTTACTTCATTAAGACAACATGATTCAAACTTCTGTGTGCTATGGTAGTTGAACCCTTATCCTATGCATGACCTGTCATTGCCACAGTAACTAGATGAAACCCACTAGCATGTGTAGGAGTTGATTGAGCCATGTATGTGATTCCTACCTTGCTATGCCTGCTATGCTTAGAGTTGTGCCTGGTCTGGTTCATCTGGGTGATGGGCTAGAGTGAAATGATTATGTCGGTAATGTGAGGGATGTGTTGAACATGTTTTGGTAAAGGTATTGATGAGAGGCCATGTAGGAGTACATGGTGGGTTGTTTCATTGAGGCCATCCATAAGAACTGAGATCTGTATGCGTGATTTAAGATTCAGCTACTACCACACATTGGGCCCTGAAATATGACCCTGCTCGACTTACTGACCCCTCTCGTCCTCTGTCCAGGAGTTGCAACTAGTTTCTGGTGTTTGTAGGTTATGTGTTGGCGGCCGTGCGTAGCGCTGACCCTAGGGGTGGGCTATGATGCGGTAGATACACCGTGGCACGGTGTACCGAGTCGCCCGTTTGGTGTCTCGGGAACCCTGCACACATCGTTTGGGGCTGTTCCCCGGCCGGATTTCCTTGCGGATGGAACCTGAATAGGCGATAAACCTGGACTAGAGACTTGTGCGGTTAGTCAGGTCGTGGTCTACACCCACGTCGGTTTTTGCTTGAAGTCTGCCGAGCACATGTCGTGTGCAGATGCTAAGTGGTGGAAACATGTGTGATGAAGTACACCCCTGCAGGGTATAAAACTATTTGAATAGCCGCGTCCGCGGTAAAGGACTACTTGGTTGCCTATACAGTTCATAGACAAGTTAGTGGATACTACTAAAAGACTCAAGATAAGTGTGAGTACCGAGGATGGCCCTCTCGTAGGATGACAAGGGAGGATCCCCGGTGGAGTATTGTGTTGATGAGTAGTGGACTCGTGTGTGAAAACTATTTTACTAGTGGAGTCTCATAGGATAGCTTAGTGAAGAGTCAAAGCTGGCTTGCTGCAATAACTCCACCACCTTCTTGAGAATGAGCATGTATATTAGGTTCTGATGTAAGACTTGCTGAGTACCTTTGTACTCATGTTTGTTTAATTACTGTTTTCAAACGACAACACCGCCCCCTCCGATGGGTTTTATGTAGATCTCGACGCCGATGAGTGACTTGCCACCCAGGTGGTGATCTTGGCCATGGAGGGCCCTATGTAGATAGACAGGCTTCGAGAAGCCTTCTTTCTTTCTAGTGTCTGTACTCAGACTATTTGCTTCCGCATGTGCTGGTATGCTTGTATGACTTGACTGTCGAGTCATGTGACCCCTACCTGTATGAACATGTTATGTATGGCTCTCTGGAGCCTTTAAATAAAGTACTTGAGTTGTAGAGTTTTGTTGTGATGCCATGTTGTATTTGCACATATCGAGCATATTGTGTGTATGATGGAAATGCTTGGTATGTGTGGGATCCGACAATCTAGTTGTTTATCCTTGGCAGCCTTTCTTATGGGGAAATGTAGTCTAGTGTTCCTCGAGCCATAGTAGTCCGCTACAGCCCGGTTCACCAGAGTCCTGCTAGCCCAGCACTACTGCTCACGACACTTGACTGGCCGGCATGTGTATCACTTCGTTCCTATGTCTTTCCCTTTGGGGAAATGTCACGCGGTGACATCCAGAGTCCTGCCTAGTCTGCTATAGCCCGGGTTCCCCGGAGTCATGTTAGCCCAGTGCTACAACCCGGATTCACTCGTTGATGACCGACATGCTCGATGTGATTCATGTATGCCTGTCTCCATAGGTCTGTGCCGCTTTGGGTTCACGACTAGCCATGCCAGCCCGGGTTCTCTGTCATATGGATGCCAGCGACCCTATCATATATGTGAGCCAAAAGGCGCAAACGACCCCGGGCCATGGTAAGGCGACACCAGTGGGGATACCGTGCGTGAGGCCGCAATGTGATATGAGGTGTTACCGGCTAGATCGATGTGACTTGGAATCGGGGTCCTGACAAGACACATGATACGATATGGGGTCTATCATATGTTTGTTTTCGGCTTATTCTGCGAGCGAATCCTTTATTTTGTTTTGGTTTATGGTATTCGAGTTGCTTCGAAGTCAAATTTTGATTCCATGCCTCTTTCTAAGTGTTGTTACAATATTTCTATGAGAATACCAATCCTTCTTGATCATGAAGATTGTCATCTCAATTCTATTTCCAACCGGTGTGCTTCTCTTCAAGTGGATCCGATCATTTCAACATCCGCAAGATTAATTCTAAGTCTTCTCAATGGTGTTTGTTCCATCTGCGCCAAGTTGCCTTTGTTTTCCTGCCCTCCCACCCTTTCTTTTTCTTCAAGGATTCAGATTTCTTAATCATGTATCTTTTTATTTGGGAGAAGTCTCTTCGTTATTTCCCTTCAATGTTCTTATCCAGTGTTTCCACGTGAAGATACTCAACAATTTCAAGTTCATCATTATTCGTTCTATTTCTTCTCCGGTGGATTCAAGTCAAGCTTTGTCGATCATATCCTGTCCTCGTTTCAAATGTTTTCTCATATCGGTGCACCTCTTAATCGTCCATTGCTCGCTATTCAATTGTTCCGGAGTGCTGAGGATATCTCAGGAGATTCGTGCTTCCATCCTCAATCTGCTCAAACAAATTCGAGGTTGTTATCTCATTCAAGCCATTTAAATCAACCGGTGCAATCTCCCTTTAAAGTAATCGTTCGACGGTGTTTTTCTTGAGTGGGCTCTAACCCACAGGTCTTTTCCCAGGATCTTACCTGACTCTTTTAATTTTTCCGGAGTTATTCTCAAATTCATTTCAAAGTTTGATGTAAGAATGAATTGTCATCAGTCAAATGTCTTTCTCCAAGATCTTTCAAATTCTTTTCATCGTTGGTTCAACCTTTCTATTTTTCATTCTGGAGTGCCTCAATAATTCATGGTGGTGTATCTCATTGTCATTCTCGGATTTCAAGACCGAACAAGAGTTTCTCCTCAATCATATCCGTTCTCTTGAAAATTCATGGTTCTAGCTTCGTGCCATCCTCGCAATTATTCTCGATTATGAGATATTCTTTTCAGCCATCCAGAGCAATTCAGGAGTCTTTTTAGTTTGATTCTCCGGAGCCCATCATCTCAGAATTATTCATTCCAGCTTTCAGCTCTCGTTCTCCAAATCTTATCGGTGCATCGCTCAAGTATTCCCTAGTCAGCTCGTGATCTCCTCAGTCTCATATATTTATATTCCCTCAAGTATCTTCATTCGTCCTCCAATTCTTCCTGGTGAATTGTGCCTTTGCTACTTCCATTTTCAATTTTTATGGTGGTTCATTCAAGATTTCTTTTCCTCCGTTATCATATCAATTCATTTGTTCTTTCCAATCCTACAGGTGGTTCATTGAAGTCCTTCTCAAGTTTGCACTCTATCTCTCTTAATCCTTTCTATGAGAATAAGTAGTATGCCGAATCTGTTGCTTGTCATCAATTTAAATTGGTGAAGGATACGCATAACATAATTCTTATTATTGTTTCATCCAAGTGATCTAGTTTTCTTCTTTCTAGAGGTGTTCATGTCACATTTCTCGGCTCGAGATGCTTCATCTTTTGTTTTTCGGAGTTCCAAGTTTTCTTGGTTATATCATAGTGAAGCTCCACCTAAATCATTGCAAGGCTTCTACCGGAGTTCTTTTCAACTTTCTTTTTGTTTGATCATTCTTTTATTACCGGAGTTCTCACGGAGGCTCAACAGGGTGGTTTGTCAAGGATTCTTTTCATTCTTCCACTGTTCTTCAAGATTTCTCTTGAAGCTATGATCTATCAAGCTATACTCTAAATTAAACATGGTGTTCAACACATGTTTTGTTTTGAGGAGGTCAAGAACTCTTCATCTTGCATTCTGAAGTGCAATTCTTTCTACCTTATCTTTGGAGACAGTGTTATGTCATTCTTGATAATTTCCCTTCATGTTTCATGATTCACAAGTTATCAAGAATGAGGTATTTTAAAGCCATTAATCTCTTCGTTGGAGTTATCTTTTGTCAGATTTCACCTAAAACCTTCCCTAAGGAATGTTGCTATTATGGTGCTTATCATTGACCCATGTTCTTCTCTTATCCTCCCGGTGAAATAAGTTTCTCGTCTCGTTGTTCATATCAATCCAATCTATTGTTTTTCATTAGTGGCAGAATTTCACCTCAAGATTTTGAGATGTTTTCCATAAGCCCACAACAAGCTTACTCTTTTCGTTGTTGGTTTTCCAACAACTCCGTTCGACCCTTCTCCTAAAGATGCTTTTTCAAGCTCATTTGAGGCAGAAGATGTTGTTTTATCCTCCATTCTTTTGATTCCATTCTTTCATTTGCTTCGGAGGCATTGTGATGTTGCTCTGTTCGACCCATCATCTTGTTTTGTCAAGGTCATGTTCAATTCCTTCCATTTACAATCGGAGTGCTGTCCAAGTTATATCATTTGTATTCCTTCTCTATCTTGTTTTAACCGGAGTCTTGTGTCTATCATTCCTCTTCTAACCGGAGTCTCATCCAAGTGCTTTTATTTTTGCCAAGTTCATATCTATGCCTTCCATTTCCAACCGGAGTGTTGTCATAATTGATCCTTACCATTCCTTGTACATCTCGTTTCAACCGGAGTGCTTACATGTATTTATGTCCATTGGAACACTTCTTCTTATGTCTTTCAACCTACAAGGTTCTAGTAATATTCCTTGTTCCTTTTTTCTAACGGAGTGTTTTCAACTTTGTTCATCTTCGTTGTATTCTTTCTTCCAATTTGTTCAACCTCACAAGGTTCTTTGGTTTCACTCATTTGTCAAAGAAGCAACTTAGTTTTACCTTTTCCCCTTCCTCTTCCATTTTCTCCGGTGCCATCCTTAGATCTCGGGACGAGATCCTCTTGTAGTGGTGGAGTATTGTGACGCCTTGAGACCGATGTGCCAGGCGTCTTCCAGCTTTTCGTCGTCGTTGCCATGTCATTCATTTGCGTGTTGCATCTTTGCCATGTCATCATGTGCATTGCATCATCATGTTTTCAAAACTTGCATCCGTCCCGGCCTCCCCGTTCCTTCCGTTGTCCGTTCTGAGCCCAGACACACTTGTACGCACCCGCGACACCTCTGAAATAGTATTTTATAAGTGGCTGGAAAATGTTCTCGGAATGGGTTGAAAGTTGGCATGCGGTCTTATTATGTTGTAGGTAGGCCGCTTGCCAAGTTTCATCGCATTCGGAGTCCGTTTGATGCCCCAACGGATAACTATAGCGGCATTATAGTCGGTCAAACCGTCAGACGTTTTTGGTCTCCGAAGACTACTGTCAGGCCTCTCTCTCTCCTCTCTTCTCAGCCCTTTGCCTTCTGCACAACCCACGTGTAGCCCACCTACCCCTCCTCGTCTGCGAAGTCATCTGATCGAGATCTAATGGTCCGAAGACGGACTAGTTCCCCTAACCCTAGACCCCCTACCCTATTTAAGCAGCCCCCCTTGCCATTTTTGGGCATCCCTAGCCCTTCCCCTACCTCATAGCCGCAGCCAAACCCTCCCCTTCCTCGGATCTGGCGCCGCCACCTTGCTCCCGCCACTTGGCGCCTCCCGATTGCCCCTGCGCCGCCGCAGCCGCCAGCCTCTCCCACTCCCGCGATGCCACGCGTCCTCATGCGTCCTCCCCGCCGTCGCGGCCCGCCCAGGCCTGGGCCAGGCCTGCCAAGCCCATTGGGGCCCGTCCCCGAGCCCGCTCCGCCTCCCCACGGCTCCCGAAGCTCGTCCACACCAACGCGCTGCCCTCGCCGGCCTCCTCCTGCCGGAGTCGCCGCTGGTGGCCACCTCCGCTCAGGTGCTTCGCACCGCACCAGGTCAACCTCACCCCGACCCTGTATCCTCCATCTCTGCTCTCTCCCTCCTCCCTAATCTCCCTCCTCTCTTTGCCTGGAACAGCAGCGCTGCCGCCACTTTGGATCTCCGGTGAGCCCAGCTGGCCAGATCCCGTCGCCCACGTCGCCACAGCTGGTTCCACCGGCCGGATCTAGCCGAGAGTGGCTAGATCCGCCTTGCCCCGCATGCCTGGCCACCTCCAGCACCGCCGGAGCCCCCTGCTGCCGCGCCATCGCACTGTCGTTGCCGGATCCGGCGACGCCTCCACCCTGCTCGCGAACCGCCCTTGACCGGTGAACCGGTGTGGTTCGTCCGGTTCACCAGCCGGTCCGCCCAAACCTGTGAACCGCCCCGGACCGCCCGAGTTTTCTCAGCCTCCACCGACCGGCCTGTTAGGCCCAGTGGTGAGCAGCCCAGCCACCCAGTGCTCTGTTCAGGCCCAGTTCCAGCAGATTCGTCCCAGGCACGTTTTTTTCTTCTATCTGGTGATTTGCTAATTAACCAGGGAATTGCAGTTTTACAGAAAACCCTTCTAGTTCATGCATTTAATAAATCCACAACCGTGCATCATAATGCAACAAACTTAATATGAAAAATGCTTAGAATTTTGTCTAGTTTCATAATATGCAACTTTCAACCATGTTTAAAATGTTTAAAATTCTGTTTGATTAAATTTGCTCAAATGCCATGTTAAAATGATTTATTTCATAACCAATTAACCGTAGCTCCAAATTTAATAAACTTTATACGTAAATGGGGTAGAAAAATGGATAGATTAACATGATGTACTTACTTTGCATGTTTAACAACTCTAAAATATGGTTTAGGGCAGAACAGTACCAAATCCATAAATTGCATATGAGGATTTTCCAGATTTGTTGTTTGTTATTTCCGCCTCATTTAAACTTGCCTAGATAGGTAGTTTTCATATGCTTCACCCCTTGCCATGTTTAATAACATTTAATTTTGTTGGGTACATAAACGGGACAGAACTAAATAAGTCATGTGGTGTTTCATCAATATGAAACTCGTTGCATATTGAGCTCCACTTAATTTGTAGTATTGTTTGTGCACTTTGCCGTGCCTCATTAAACCGTACATGCATCATACTTGGCTGTGCATCATGCCATGTTCATGTGATGGTTATTTACTATGTTGCTTGCTTCTTTCCGGGTTGCTTCTCTCGTTAGCTTCGGTTTCGTTCCGGAGTTGTGAGGATTTGTTCGACTACGTTGGGTCGTCTACTTCTTGGACTCGTTCTTCTTCCTTGTGGGATCTCAGGCAAGATGACCATACCCTCGAAATCACTTCTATCTTTGCTTGCTAGTTGTTCGCGCTACCGCTATGTCGCGCTACCTACCACTTGTTATATCATGCCTCCCATATTGCCATGTCAAGCCTCTAACCCACTTTCCCAGCAAACCATTGTTTGGCTATGTTACTGCTTTGGCTCAGCCCTTCTTATAGCGTTGCTAGTTGCAGGTGAAGTTGAAGTTTGTTCCTTGTTGGAACATGGATATGTTGGGATATCACAATATCTCTTATTTAATTTCCTGCATCTATATACTTGGTAAAGTGTGGAAGGCTCGACCTTATGCCTGGTGTTTTGTTCCACTCTTGCCGCCCTAATTTCAGTCATACCGGTGTTATGTTCCTTGATTTTGCGTTCCTTACGCGGTTGGGTGTTACGGGAACCCCTTGACAGTTTGCTTTGAATAAAACTCCTCCAGCAAGGCCCAACGTTGGTTTTACATTTGCCTAACTACCTATAACTTTCCCTTGGGTTTTCGCGAGCCCGAGGGTCATCTTTATTTTTTAACCCCCCGGGCCAGTGCTTTTCTAAGTGTTGGTCCGAACTGGGCTATGTCCGGTGCCCCCTGGGCAACCAGGGGCTATGCCAACCCGACGTCTTGCCCATCCGGTGTGCCCTGGGAACGAGATATGTGCAGTTCGTATCAGGATTTGTTGGCACATTCGGGCATTCTTGCTAGTCTTATTTTACCATTGTTGAAATGTCTTGTAACCGGGATTCCGAGACTGATCGAGTCTTTCTCGGAGAAGGAATATCCTTCGTTGACCGTGAGAGCTTGTGATGGGCTAAGTTGGGACACCCCTGTAGGGTATAAACTTTCGAGAGCCGTGCCCGCGGTTATGTGGCAGATGGGAATTTGTTAATGTCCGGTTGTAGAGAATTGAGACTTAACTTAATTAAAATGAATCGACCGCGTGTGTAGCCATGATGGTCTCTTTCCGGCGGAGTCCAGGAAGTGAACACGGTCTTGTGTTATGCTTGAACGTAAGTAGCTTCAGGATCACTTCTTGATCACTTCTAGCTTCTCGACCATTGCGTTGCTTCTCTTCTCGCTCTTATTTATGTATGTTAGCTGTCGACGTCCTGGGAACGGGGGTCCCCAGACTTGACTGCCTGTGGCCCGCCGCGTGGCTGAGCGAGTAGGCCGTACGTCCCATATTCACCAACAAGACACCCAAGACCCTTGCGAGGGGCCAAGCCTCGCGAGGCGGACGACACAAGACCTCCTCCGGGGCGGCCTAGTCAGGCAGGCTCACGAGGAGCGGAGATATCAAGGCGAGGCGAACCTCACGAGGCTCTCGTGACGTGAGCTACGACGATCGACACCAGGCGGGCACCAGCGCGCGCAGCGTCCTTATTTCCTCTTTAATGCTAAGGAAACTAGCGCAAGCGAGGAGTACCGAGGCATCAGGCAAAGGTTGCCATTTTGGTGCAACAAGACCAAGACCAGAAGGATGGCAATATGGAGGTCATCGTGGAGCCCAAGACGGTGTCACCACTAGAGCCTTTCGCAGGCGCAGACCACCTTTTGTCAGGATGACTTGTACTAGCTGTCCCCCTTCAAATTAGCCCGTCGTTGTTGGCTCCCTTCCCGCTCAATATTTGGGAAGAGGACCAGGACTGTCGGTGTTCTGGGAACGGGGGTCCCCAGACTTGCCTGCCTGCGGCGTGCGGCGTGGCTCAAAGGGGGCCCCAACACGGCCCATCTTCACCAACACAAACTCAAGACCCTCGCGAGGGGCCAAGCCTCACGGGGCGGATGACACGGAGCTTCCTCAGGCACGGCCTCGTCAGGCTGGCTCACGAGGAGGCGGAGAGATCAAGGCAGGGTACCTCACGAGGTGCCCGTGACGCAAGCCATGACGACTCAGGGCGCCAGTCGGGTGTCAGCTCGCGCAGCGTCCTCCTTTCGTCTTTGGTGCAAAGGGGGCAAGCGCAGCCGCAGAGTACCGAGGCATCAGGCAAAGGTTGCCATTTCGGTGCAACGAGACCAAGACCAGGAGGACTACGAGACGGAGGTCACCATGGAGCCCAAGACGGCGTCATCACCAGAGCTTTGCGCAGGCGAAGACTACTTTTGTCAGGATAGCTGATACTTGCTATCCCCTTTCAAATTAGCCCGCCATTGTTGGCTCCCTTCCCGCTCAATATTTGGGGAGAGGACCAGGGCCTCTATAAATAGGACCAGCCACCCACATGGCAAAGGATGGACCGGTTGGAAAGAGGGAGAGAGAGAGAAAGGTGGCCGAACTCCTCCCAGCAGTTCATCGCCCCAGCCAAGAACAGACCCTCGCGAGGCTGTTCTTCCTTGTATTGTTCATCATCATCAGCCCAAGAGGCAATCCACACACCACACACTGGAGTAGGGTATTACACCACAACGGTGGCCCGAACCAGTATAAACCCTATGTCCCTTGTGTTGTTCTTTTCATAGTTTAGATTCTAGCATGGCGG
>NC_041392.1:487943308-487952952 GCF_002162155.2 Triticum dicoccoides | reverse complement strand
CTCCGCGCGCACCCCAGTGTTCGAACCTCAAGGGTCTGCTGGAACCCGAAATCCGACATTTGGCGCGCCAGGTAGGGGTGCGCCGGAATTCGTCTTCCACCGCTCCGTTCTCCTCCGACCATCACGCTCATGTCTGATGCACGTCGGGCTCGCGCGGAGTGCAGGGCCGCCCTCGTTTCCCGTGTCACTCAGACGGCCCCAGTCGGCGGGCGTCCTCGCCGTTCCCCATCACCTGCCGTCAACGCCGCCACCGGCCCGGCGGGGGACGAGCAGCAAGCATCGTCTCAGCATCCATCCGTGCGCCAAGACGGCCGCACCGCGACTCCCTCACTCGCCCCAGCTGGATCTTCGTCCCGCGCGCTTCGCGCGCCCATGGAGGCTCGGGCTGCACTCATCACGGCAAACGAGCTCCTGCGCTACCGTCCCGTGGACGACGTCTATGAAGAATGGCTCGGCCGCGTCGCCGAGCTCGTCCGTGCTGCAGGGGGTTCCTCCGCGCCGTCCGCTCCGCTGCACCGCACCCCGCCCCGCGCGGGCGACGAGGCTCCGGCGGCGCCCCGGCCGCCTCCTCCTCAAGAAGACGCCATGGCTCCAAGACGCGTGGCCCCTGGGCGGAACCCGCTCCGTCAGGTGCCAGCGCGGCAAGAGAAGAGCTGCCAAGAAGTTCCTTGCCCGCCAGAAGCTGCCCGGGCGCTCCCTGCTCCAGCACGTCGCGACCATCCTCCTGCTCCGGCGCGTGGGGACATGCAAGACCAGGCTCTCCATCACCCAAGGCCTCCCGTGGCCACAGCA
Organism: Triticum dicoccoides; assembly: GCF_002162155.2. NCBI lineage: Eukaryota > Viridiplantae > Streptophyta > Magnoliopsida > Poales > Poaceae > Triticum > Triticum dicoccoides. The sequence continues at coordinate 487,952,160 of NC_041392.1, read as the reverse complement.
GGCTGCCGCGCCTACACCACCGAGCTGCGCAGCGTCGCTTGGCTAGGCAAGTTCAAGCCGGACCTCCCTCCTCGCTACGATGGCACGGCTGACCCTGCGGAGTTCCTCTAGCTCTACGAGCTGGGCATCAAAGCTGCCAACAGAGACGAAAAGGTCATGGTGAACTGGTTTCCCATGGCGCTCAAGGATGGGGCCCGCACTTGGCTCCTGAACCTGGCTCCAGGCACAATCTCCTTCTGGGAAGAGATGCGCACCCGCTTCATCGCCAACTTCCAAGGTACTCGCGACCGGCCACCCGCCGTGAGCGACATGCGCCGCATCAAGCAACAACTCGGGGAGACCCTGCAGAAGTACATCCAGCGCTTCAACAACGCACGCCTCAAGATCCCCAAGGTAACTGAAGAGGCCATCATCTCAGCCTTCTCCGACGGCGTGCGCGACGTCAAGATGAAGGAGGAGCTAGCGATGCATGAAGACCTGTGCACTTCTTTGGAGCTGTTCAACTTGGCGAACAAGTGCGCCAGGGCTGAGGAAGGGCGTCTCTCCCTCCTTGAGCTGCCTGCCGCAGACCCAGAAGAGAAGAAGCTCGAGGCCAAGGAAGTGAAGTGCAAGGGGGCTGCCGTGCTCGCGGCAGAACCAGACACCAAGCGGGGCAGAGATCAGCCCGAACCTCCCAAGGGCAGCCGGTACTGCGTGTACCACGACCTCCACACCCACAACACCAGCGAATGCCAAGAACTCTGAGCCGTGCGAGAAGGAAGGATCGGCCGTCGCCCTGACCGCGGTGACCGGGGCTACGGCCGAGGAGGAGGAAGGAACGCAAGGCGCTGGGAAGACCATGGCCCGCGCCAGGGGTGGCGCGACCAACCTCGCGAGGATCGCTGGCAAGACCCACCTCATGAGGGAGGCTAGAGGGATCATCCTCGCGAGGATCGCCCGCAAGGCAACGCAGGCCTCCCACCTCTGCCGCCGCAACCAAGGAGAAACGAGGACCGCCACCAGGACAAGGAGGCTGGGGGCTTCCAGGAGCCACGCGAGATCGCCTGCATCCTGGGCGGAGCTCAAGCCCCAGCCTCTCAATGCATCTTCAAGCAGTTCGCCCACGAAGTGAAATGCAGCCCTCCCCAGGCTCAAAGCCACGCGCCCTCTCAGGTGGTCGGCGTGCGCCATCACCTTCAGCTCAGCAGATCAACTCAAGTGTGCAGCTACAGCCGGAGTCCTCCCGATGCTTTGTTCCCCGATCATCAGCAACGTGGTGGTCACCAAGACCCTCATCGATGGTGGGGCAGGGCTCAACGTCCTGTCCGTGGAGACATTCAACAACCTCCAAGTGCCCTACAGCTAGCTTCAGCCAACCAAGCCCTTCTCCGGTATCACGGACGGCTCCACGGTCCCGATCGGGCAGGTCCGCCTCCCTGTCACCTTCGGGGCACGCGACAACTACCGCACCGAGCTCATCGACTTCGACGTCGCTCACATCCGCCTGCCGTACAACGCCATCCTTGGGTACCCGGCGCTGGCCAAGTTCATGGCCGTGACTCACCATGGCTACAACGTCCTCAAGATGCCAGGAAGCGGCGGAGTCATCACGGTGCCCTGTGAAGAGAAGGACGCGGTGTGTTCCCTGGAGCGAGCCTTTCAGGCCGCATCGCTGGAAGACCCGGATCGCAGAAGCAGGAGGCTTCCCGAGGCCGCCCCCAAGAAGAAGAAGACATCGTCCGGCCTGGCCCCTCAGGAGGCAGGCCCCTCTGGGCCCGTGCCTGTCCAAGGGGAGCCTCCTCCCATCGCATAGGAAAGCGCACCCAGAGCCCTCCTCAGGCAGGGCTCGGGGGCTCTCCCCTGGAGGGCCATCGACCTAGCCGGGGTCACGAGGGAGGCGCTGGGGCACCACATGGAGGCGTGTTTGGAAGCACGTTTCCCTCAAGAGGGGGCAAGGCAAGGAGATCCGGACCCACAGGAGTTCGTCAGCAAGGCCATTCAGGAGCTACAGGAGTCCAGAGTCATGAGAGGCGGCCGCCGCCTACCAGCAGTGGCTCCCCATCCAGGCGAGGATGGCGGGCTGCGCGTCTGCATCGACGTACCAGGGCTCAACCAAGTCGCCTCCCTGGAGCACCTCTAACCCTCGCGAGTGGGGCGCTGCGGAGGTCCACCCCACAGCTACGTTCGCATGCCTTACGGCTTGCCGAGTGCGGCTGACGCATACCAGTGCCTCATGAGGGGCATCACGGAGGCACAAGAGGCCAGGCGCTCCGCAGCCCTAGCGGAGATGAAGATGGCCCGCGAGGAACCGCCAGCACCTCCGGAGCCTCCCGAGGCCCCTGGGCCTGGGGGCTCATGAGGATCGGCTCCCGCAGCCCACCGAGCCGGCTACACCAACACCCCTTCGTCTTCAGCATCATCAGGTGACATCTTTCAAGTTTCACTTCTGGCTGGGAGCGCCCCCAGGGCTGCATTATTCCCAGGCCGCGTGGGTCCGTCCCTGCGGCGTGTATCCCTTTCATTCCATGTTGTTGGCTTACCTTGTTGGGGGTGCCCCTCGGGCAGCATGACCCACAAGCCGCTCGGGCTAGGCCCAGCGGCATGTGCCCCATTTGCGTTCATTTTCCGGTTATGCGTTAGAACCACCATGCTTGATTAGTTGATGCCGGTCCACGACACCTCATCTTCTCCATGCTGACCACTTGCATGTTAAAGGGGGGGGGTACCTGAGCATCACGACTCAGGGCTCTTACTGGCTCTCCAGCCCTCACCCTCTGGCCTTGACCACGGCATCGCGACCTGGCATACCAGCGACGACTGAGACCTGCTCGAGGGCCAGGACCCGAGGACGTAGAGTGCAGGCATCTAACCAGACTTGTAGGGACGCAACACAAGATAAGGCCCAGTGCCAGGCACAACCCGCCTAGAGGTAGGGCCCCGTGAGTCCCGCGCTGGCTCACGGGTGCCCAGATACACCTCGCCAGGCCCTACCGTGCCAGCCATGTGTCAGGGCGGGGCTGTACACGCCCCGGGGGATCCTCCCGGAGGGGCCCCCCTCCCACGTACCAGTGGAAGCACCATGCTCCGTGCTGGCTGATGACACTGCTGAGGAGCGGCTATGCCCGTACTCATACGGAAGCGCTATGCTCCGCGCTGGTGATAAACAACTGAGGGTGGCCTCCGGGTCGCATCAACCTCAGGGAGCCCAGTGCTCAGCGTCTAGCCTCATCGCAACGCCTCCCCTCAGGAGTGCCGCGCGAGGGGGCTGCGCTAGGGTCATGCCCAGACGCACGCCGCCCAGCCAGGTCCCCATGGGCCTGGTTCGTCGCGCGCCTCTCCCCGAGCGGAGCCAAGGTATGAAGGCCGTTTGAGCGTCAAGGGGGACTCCTGAGCATCGTGACTCAGGAGCCTAACTGGTCATGTAGCCCCTCACTCCTTTGGTCCCGTCCTGGTTTCCGGCCGGGGCTATTGCTGGGTGAGGTACGCGCGGGGCCGGGCTCTGCAGACGTAGAACGGTGGATCCACCCACATCACACCTCCTTACTTGTTGTTCGTGCGCCAAGGGGGACTCCTGAGCATCGCGACTCAGGAGCCTAACTTGTCATGTAGCCCCTTACTCCTTGGTCCCGTCCTGGTTTCCGGTCGGGGCTACTGCTGGGTGAGGTACGCGCGGGGCCGGGCTCTGCCGGCATAGAACATAAGCAAGTAGGAAGGAAAAGCGCAAATTTCAAAGGAATTCGAAAGCAAATATTACAGTCCACACTGTTATCCCAATATCAGACGCAAGTTTAAACGCCTCCCCGAGGCATGATACATGTGCAGGAATTAAAAGCAGGACAGGAGCCACGATGGAGTCACTTGGCGGTGGGTGAGCAGCATGGCGTGGGTTCGCCTCACGGAGCAGCGGGGTCGGCAGTGCCTTGCTCCGGCTTGGTGCTGAAGGCCCGGAACTTCCCCAGTAGAGCCTCTGCGCGACCCTTCACGGCCTCGGCAGCAGCCGCCGTACGCTTGCCGCTCACGGGCTCCAGCAGGCTGTCGAGGTCGAACCCGGGATCACGAAGGTGGATGTGGGTGAGGACCCGCGTCAGTGCTGCAGAAGACAGAACACGCGCCTTGGCCTCGGTCGTGGGGCCGAGGCCAAGGGTGACATATTCAAGAGCGTTCACCAAGAAGGGAAGCAGCTTGGCGGGGCCGTCCTCGGCACCAGCCAGCGGGCTCTCCAGGCCACTATCGTAAAGCGTCCTCAGCGAGGAGCGAGCCTTCGCCTCCAGCTCCGTGAAGGCCGCGCGGTCTTCGGCAAGGACCTGGGCCTTGTCATCCAGCTCGGCCTTGCTCGCCCCCAACTCCTGCTCCAGCGCGCCTAGGCGGTTGCGGCGCTTCTTGAGCTTGGCCTCCCGGTCCTCGACGGCCGCCTCGCGAGCCTTCACGCCTTCTTCCTGCTCTTGGCAAAGACAGACCTCTTTCGCGAGCTGATCCCGCAGGCCCTGCAGCTCGTCCTCCAGCGCCTTGCAGCGACCACGGACGTCGACCACCTCTCCCAGGGCTGCATCATGGGCAGCCTTCGCCTCAAGGACGGCCTGCTTCTCCTCATCGCATGTCATCGAGGCCTGGACCAGTGCCGCCCGAATCGAAGCGTCGGAGCGAACCCATCCAGAAACCAGCTCCAAGCGCCCGGCCACCAGGCGAGGGTCGGCGCCGAGAAGATCCTGCCGCAGCCGGTCCAGCTCAGCAACAGCGCGGTCCAGAACGGCGGAAGGAGTCGGGGAGATAGCAGTCGGTGGAGTAGGAGGGGAAGGCGGCAGCACGGCCGCAGCATCCTGAGGCGGAGTCTGCCGCGCCCCGACAGTTGTAGCAGCGGCGGCAGACGGGAGCACCTCGGGAGCCACTTGGGCCATGGGGGCTGAGCTCGCCCCAGCCGGCTCAGTCAGGCCCCGCGAGGACGATCGGGCGGGAGAAGCTCGTGCGTCGTGATCACCTTCCTTCAGGGGCGCTGTCACGAACGGAACCTCAGGAGCCCCCTTTGACTTCTTTGCTGCGGGCGCCAACCTATCCAAAGATGCGGACGTCAAGCCTCAGAAGCAGAGGAAGAGATAAAGACAAGAATCGAATGCTTACGAGTCGTCGCCAGTGAGCTCAAGCGGCCTCCGGCCAAATTTGAAGCCTGAAAGCCGGCTGGAAGGGTCAACCTCGGGAAGCTTGGAGGCGCAAGGTGCGTCTGCGGTTCGCCCCGGGGCCGGGGGAGACCCGCGGGAGATCAGCCCGGTCCTGTCCTTCTTCGGGATCGGGGGCGAGCTCTTCCGTCCTGCTCATCGTTGTCTTCATCGCCATCCTCGTTGTCATCATTCGAAGAGAGGCGGAGAACGCGGGACCTGCGCCGGGGGAGGGGAGCCCTCGACTCTCCGTCAGTCGCCTCGGAGTCAGTCCCTTCTCCGTGCTCCCCTCCTTCTTCCTCTTCGCTGGAGTCGTCGGAGGTCACAGCCACCGGTCCCTCGGGAACCTCTAGGGGCACGGGCCCATCCCTGTTGAAGACGAGCATGGATTTCACTACCCGCTCCCAGTCGTCGCGGAGGAACAAGGGCGTAGGAGCGCCCTCCAACCTCGCCACATTGCCCCCGACCAGAGATTGGAGAACCGCAGCCAAGTCTCCGTCGGCCCAGGCCGCGGGGCTCGGACGGGGCCTCCACATTGGAAGCGAGTACTGCCGAAGCGGAGCCAGCTGGTGCTCCAGGAACTCCCTCAGCAACGACGCGCCGGTCAGCTTTGCTGCCGCCATGTCGGCCGGCCTCAGATCCGCGTCCATCTTCTCCAACACCATCTTCGCGCGTGGATCCGTGAGCTCCGCTCAACCCCAGTTGCTGGAGCTCGTGGGCTGCTCGGTGGGCAAAATCAGCCGAGGGTGGATGCGCTCAACGTCCACCAAGACCCACTTGCTACTGAAGCCCTCAATCCTCTTCCCGGAGTTCGAGATGGCAATGGCGCCACCGTACGCGACGAAGCTCGTGCACACGGAAGCAGGACCGCAAGAGGTCTGGAGGTAGAAGTAGTGGCGCAGCAAGGCCACGGAGGGCTGCACCCCGACGTGGGCCTCGCAATAATAAACAAAGATCGCGAGGAGAAGGACGGAGTTGGGATGGAGATGCAGAGCCTGCAGCTTGTAATGGCGGAGGACAGAGAAGAAGAACTCAGAGAAGGGAGGCACCAGGCCAGCAACAATGGCACTTACGAAGAGTGGATAGAAGGTGCTCCTCTGACCCTCAGGGGTGGCGGAGCCGGCCTTGAACACATTCGCCCCGTCGATGCCTCGTGCCGTCGCTATCTGGCGCAACCGGGCAAGGCCCGCCTCCGACACGTTCGGCGGGTCCAGGGCAGACGAGTACCAAGCTGCGGCCGGGGGCTGGCGAGGCGCCATGGCTTCCTGGGTCGCACGGTCAGAGCAGATCTGGAGATTTCGGAGGAAGGAAGGAGAAGCACAGGAAAGGGGATCTGAACAGCAATCGGGAAAGCAAGAAGAAGGGCCTAGGCGGACGCCACTCCCTTATCAACCCGTGTGCCTGCTAAGGCGCCCACGTCTAGTCAACCGCCACGCGGCGCCCGAGGCCATAGGTTGTTAGGGCCCGCGGTGCTTCGCTCTTGCCCTTCCGCCTCCCTGCACGGCCAAGTCCGAGCGCTCCTTGGGCCCGGGGGCTACTGTCGGCGTTCTGGGAACGTGGGTCCCCAGACTTGCCTGCCTGCGGCCTGCGGCGTGGCTCAAAGGGGGGCCCAGCACGGCCCATGTTCACCAATACAAACTCAAGACCCTCGCGAGGGGCCAAGCCTCGCGGGGCGGAGGACACAAAGCTTCCTCAGGCACGGCCTCGTCAGGCTGGCTCACGAGGAGGCGGAGAGATCAAGGCGGGGTGCCTCGCGAGGTGCCCGTGACGCAAGCCATGACGACTCAGGGCGCCAGGCAGGTGCCAGCCCGCGCAGCGTCCTCCTTTCCTCTTTGGTGCAAAGGTGGCAAGCGCAGCCGCGGAGTACCGAGATGTCAGGCAAAGGTTGCCATTTCGGTGCAACGAGACCAAGACCAGGAGGACTACGAGACGGAGGTCACCGTGGAGCCCAAGACGGCGTCATCACCAGAGCTTTGCGCAGGCGAAGACTACTTTTGTCAGGATAGCTGATACTTGCTGTCCCCTTTCAAATTAGCCCGCCATTATTGGCTCCCTTCCCGCTCAATATTTGGGAAGAGGACCAGGGCCTCTATAAATAGGACCAGCCACCCACATGGCAAAGGATGGACCGGTTGGAAAGAGGGAGAGAGAGAGAAAGGAGGCTGAACTCCTCCCAGCAGTTCATTGCCCCAGCCAAGAACAGACCCTCGCGAGGCTGTTCTTCCTTGTATTGTTCATCATCATCAGCCCAAGAGGCAATCCACACACCACACACTGGAGTATGATATTACACCACAACAGTGGCCCGAACCAGCATAAACCCTGTGTCCCTTGTGTTGTTCTTTTCATAGTTTAGATCCTAGCATGGCGGGGGGGTGCAGGTAAGTAGGAGGCGAAATCTCCGCGCGCACCCCAGTGTTCGAACCTCAAGGGTCTGCCGGAACCCGAAATCCGACAAGGACACCTATAAGTAGGGCTAGCCACCACCATAGAAAAGAAGGAGAAAAAGGAGAGACAGGCGAGGACGAGAGGACGGCATCTTAGATCACTCTCTCACCCGCACAAGTTAGCCACGCACAAGAACACCTCAACCTCAAGAGGTTGTTCTTCCCCTTGTATGGTTCATCATCAGCCCAAGAGGCAATCCACCACCACCACACTAGAGTAGGGTGTTACACCACAACGGTGGCCTGAACCATTATAAATCCTGTGTATTTCATTGTTGCGAGTTCGTCGAGTTCGTCCGCGAGATCTTAGTGAGCTAGGGCGTAGATCGGTAGGAGGAAAAGACTTCACGCGCACCCCAGTGTTTGAACCTTAAGGGTTTGCCGGAACCCCACATCCGACATTTGGCGCGCTAGGTAGGGGTGCACCGCGGCTTCCCCTCTGCTGATCTGCACTCCGTCGCCACCGCGCTTCGCCCACATAGCAGGCGCCCTATCACCGACTCGGGCGGTCAGCATCGACGACGGGGCCAGGGGGCTCCGAGCTCTGGCCCCCGCCCTACGGCGGGTGCAGTGGCCACCCAAGTTCAGGCCGGAGATGCCGCCGCGCTACGACGGCGTGGCGGACCCATCAGCTTTCCTGCGGGCGTATGAGGAGGGCGATGACAACGTCATGGCCAACTGGTTTCCCATGGCCCTCACCGGCGAGCCACGCACTTGGCTGCTCAACCTTCCCAGATCCATGGTGGCATCTTGGGAGGAGCTCCGCGACCTCTTCACCGCTTGCTACGCGGTGCCGGCGCACCACGCAGTTGCGGCCCTGCTGGGCGGCTCTCAAGCACCGCCGTCGGACCGCCACGCCAAGTCGTTCCTCCGCTAGATCGGGGCCACCTCCAGGCGCCCGGGGGCTCCGCTGGGTTGGGCTGCGCTAGAGGCCGACCTTACCTTCGGCTCAGAAGACCACTCCGACTCCACCACCGGCTCCGGAGTGCTTCCGATGCTCTGCACGCCCACCATCTGCAGCGTGGCCATCACCAAGACCCTCACCGAAGGTGGTGTTGGCCTCAACTTGCTTTCTGTGGAAGCCTTCAGCCTTCTCCATGTGCCACTCAAGCGGCTCGGCCTCAGTAAGCCCTTCTCAGGAGTGGGTGGTGGAGCTGCCTACTCCCTGGGACAAATCCGCCTCCCAGTGACCTTCGGCACACGCGACAACTACCGCACCGAGCTGGTGGACTTCGACATCGCTCGCATCGACCTCCCGTACAAGGCCATCCTCGGG
>NC_041392.1:487927990-487942948 GCF_002162155.2 Triticum dicoccoides | reverse complement strand
GGCTTGCGAGTCGACAGATGCCACAAGGGCTTAGTGTGAGGGTAAGACTGCTGCTGATAGGACCGGGAGCGGGTATGCGAGTAGCACGCGCTAGTTTACCCAGGTTCGGGGCTCTCCGAAGAGATAACACCCCTACTCCTGCATGTCTGAGTATATATCTGGGGTGTACATCGGGCAGTACAAAGTGCTCCTGGAGCTGTATTTGAGGTCAGTGCCGCCGGCATCTGGCCTCGTATATGTGTGTATGAATGCTCGGGCATGCATGCCCGTGGCCGAGTGGCCGAGTGAGTTAGTGGCCAGAAGGCCATGCATGTGTGGCGTGGTGTGTGCCCATGTGGATGGATGTGTGCTTGCTAGCTTATATAGGCATGACTAGCTTGATATGTAAGCTATGTGGGTAGCTTAGGAAGTAAGCTAGGTAGTGGCATGGGAACAAGGGGGCATGGTGGGGTGTCATGCTTGTCCCCTGAGTCACTTCATAAATAGTGCCCAGGGACAAGTGACACTGTACATGATGGCATCATGGTACAACTGTCTCGTCCGTGGTATGGCCGTCTCGTCGGGGTCTTGTCGGTGTCGAGTAGAGCTGCAGACGGCAGCCGGCTGGTTGGCACAGTCGGCAGCTGGCTGGATGGCTCAGTCGGCAACCGGCAGCCGGCCGGGCAGAGCAGTCGGACGGGGAGCCGGCAGGAGCAGCCGGGTAGTCGGACTGAGGGGCTTTGCTAGCCCTGATGTCTTGAAATATTGTCTTGCCGTCTTTGGGGTACCCGTGGTCAATTACTCCGTCAGTAGCCCCCAAGCCTTCGGGCAACTGGGCGAAGTTGGGCGGAGGTTTTTTGGCGAGTGTTCATGGAAATGATCATGAAAAAGACAAAGTTAGTCCACGCAGATATATCAAATGTTTGCTTTTAGCATTGCAAGTTTTGTGCGGAGGGTGCCAACTCGGTTTCATCCACTTTTTGGCTTGTGCTCTCGCTCACACTCGCCGGACAGCCGCTCTGTGGTCTGTGGCTGAGAGTGGGCCGCGAAGTGGAGTGTATAGTACTCAGAGTCTGGGAGCAGATTCGACCGAGCAGGTACTTGTAAAGGAAACGACCGGGTCACCCGAACCGTTTTCCTTCCCGGACGTTTTTCGCGTGGGTGGCCTCCAGCGTTCACTCTTGCTAGTCGGACAGCCGCTCCGCGGTCTGTGACTAAGAGTGGGCCTTTCGTACCATGCATGGTACTAAGCCGTCTGCGGGATCTAACATCTCAGGCCAAGCAGCCAGCCCTCGGGCCAACTCTGGCTGGCGCCGGGGCAAACAGTGATGCTACTATAATAAAACGCGGAGACAGCCCCCGAGCTTCGCTCGGGGTTATCCATGCTTGCGTGGTGCAAAAAATATGTGGGTGAGGAGCTCACATTGCTTTTCTTGTAGTCGCGGTCATTGTTGAAGACAGCCGGCACGGCTCGGCACTCACGGAGCCCGCCGGCGCACCCGCTGGGTGCAGCCTTCGAGCCTCCGGGTGCTCGAAGGGGGGTCCCGGCCGGTCAGGCTCGACCGGCCAGGCAGCAAGGCGTCTGCAGCGCCTTTTTCTTCTCTTTTTTTTCTCTGCCGGCTGCTAGCAGCCGGACAAAACTCTTCTCTTGTCTCTTGTTTCCTTCCGTGGGGGCGTGCCAGCGCACCCACTGGGTGTAGCCCCCGAGATTCGGGTCGACTGCTGAGCAGTCGGTCCGGATCTCCCAGCAACTACTTTGTCTTCTTATTCACAGGGGCGCATCAGCGCACCCGCTGGGTGTAGCCCCCGAGATTCGGCTCCACTGCTGAGCAGTCGGGTCGGATCTCCCGCCAACTACTTTGTCTTCTTCTTCGCGGGGGCGCTTCAGCGCACCCGCTGGGTGTAGCCCCTGAGATTCGGGCCGACTGCTGAGCAGTCGGGCCGGATCTCCCGACGACTACTTTGTCTTCTTCTTTTTCTTCTTCAGCCGGCCGGGCAGGTGGATCTCGACACAGCAGTCGGGCTCTTTGCAGCCGGACAGGCAGCCCGCGGTCGGACGCACCTTTTTTTCGCCAGTCCGCTGTGGGCACCCAGCATTTTCTTCAGCCGGATCTGGGCAGCCGGATGCACACACACACACACATATATATACATATATATACATATACATATATATGTATATGTATATATATATATATATATATATATATTCTCTTTAGCACCCGGCTAGGTTGCCAGTTGGCACACTTTTTCTCACTTTCTTTTTCTGCCCGAACATGGGCAGCCGGCCCATTTCTTGCAGCAGTCGGCCACAACGGGCAACCGGCTACGGCAGGAGCCGGCAAGCGGAAACTAGCGCGAAGCAGGCGGTGGCGGCTCCGGGCGCAGCGTCGAGGAGGCCCGGCAAGGCGGAGACCTCAGCCGTGGGTAGAGGCGGAGCTGGCCTGCAGGCGGAGCCGGCGGGCGAGACCCGGAGCCGAACGGCCGGGCGCGCGGAGGTGGAGGAAACCGGCACGGCCCTGGACCGTTTTCCTTCCCGGACGTTTTTCGCGTGGGTGGCCTCCAGCGTTCACTCTTGCTAGTCGGACAGCCGCTCCGCGGTCTGTGACTAAGAGTGGGCCTTTCGTACCATGCACGGTACTAAGCCGTCTGCGGGATCTAACGTCTCAGGCCAAGCAGCCAGCCCTCGGGCCAACTCTGGCTGGCGCCGGGGCAAACAGTGATGCTACTATAATAAAACGCGGAGACAGCCCCCGAGCTTCGCTCGGGGTTATCCATGCTTGCGTGGTGCAAAAAATATGTGGGTGAGGAGCTCACATTGCTTTTCTTGTAGTCGCGGTCATTGTTGAAGACAGCCGGCACGGCTCGGCACTCACGGAGCCCGCCGGCGCACCCGCTGGGTGCAGCCTTCGAGCCTCCGGGTGCTCGAAGGGGGGTCCCGGCCGGTCAGGCTCGACCGGCCAGGCAGCAAGGCGTCTGCAGCGCCTTTTTCTTTTCTTTTTTTTCTCTGCCGGCTGCTAGCAGCCGGACAAAACTCTTCTCTTGTCTCTTGTTTCCTTCCGTGGGGGCGTGCCAGCGCACCCACTGGGTGTAGCCCCCGAGATTCGGGTCGACTGCTGAGCAGTCGGTCCGGATCTCCCAGCAACTACTTTGTCTTCTTATTCACAGGGGCGCATCAGCGCACCCGCTGGGTGTAGCCCCCGAGATTCGGCTCCACTGCTGAGCAGTCGGGTCGGATCTCCCGCCAACTACTTTGTCTTCTTCTTCGCGGGGGCGCTTCAGCGCACCCGCTGGGTGTAGCCCCTGAGATTCGGGCCGACTGCTGAGCAGTCGGGCCGGATCTCCCGACGACTACTTTGTCTTCTTCTTTTTCTTCTTCAGCCGGCCGGGCAGGTGGATCTCGACACAGCAGTCGGGCTCTTTGCAGCCGGACAGGCAGCCCGCGGTCGGACGCACCTTTTTTTCGCCAGTCCGCTGTGGGCACCCAGCATTTTCTTCAGCCGGATCTGGGCAGCCGGATGCACACACACACATATATATATACATATATATACATATACATATATATATATATATATATATATATATATATATATATTCTCTTTAGCACCCGGCTAGGTTGCCAGTTGGCACACTTTTTCTCACTTTCTTTTTCTGCCCGAACATGGGCAGCCGGCCCATTTCTTGCAGCAGTCGGCCACAACGGGCAACCGGCTACGGCGGGAGCCGGCAAGCGGAAACTAGCGCGAAGCAGGCGGTGGCGGCTCCGGGCGCAGCGTCGAGGAGGCCCGGCAAGGCGGAGACCTCAGCCGTGGGTAGAGGCGGAGCTGGCCTGCAGGCGGAGCCGGCGGGCGAGACCCGGAGCCAAACGGCCGGGCGCGCGGAGGTGGAGGAAACCGGCACGGCCCTGGACGCGGAGCCCGCGAGCAGGAGGCGGCAGCGACGACCCGAAGGAGAGCGCCGGCGCGGAGTAACGGGGAGACGGCAGTCGGCCGTCCGAGTTGCTGGCAGCCGGCCCGCGCGAAGCCGGCAGGCGGACGAAACGGGCGGCGCGCGGAGGCAGCCGTGGGGAGCCGGAGCGGAGCAGTCTGCGTCCGGGAGCTGGGCAACCGGCGTTGGGATGAAGTCGGCGCGGGAGGGGTGCAACACAACAGTTCGGGATGCAGCAGGAGCCGAACGAGGCAGCAGCGCTATGGTGAGCTAGTGGTGGAGGAGCTCGGGCTGTGAGGCATTACACGGAGATGGCTGGGCGGAGCGCACGCGTGACCGCGAGCAAGGGTCGCCCGCGAGGCGCTGGAAAAGGCCACGGGCACGGCGAGGCAAGCAGGTGGGCAGCAACTTGGGCGGGGTGATGGTGATTATGCCTGACTCGTGTACGGGCAATGTACAAGGAGTATCTGGCCGAAGCAAGGCACAACATGAAGGGGAGCAGACGCGAGCGGCGCGTGGATGGACACGGCTGACCGAAACAAGGCACCGCGCACGACGCGCGTGCGCACGGGTGGACGACCGGCGCTGCGTTGGTGATGATGAAGATGGCGAAGCCGACAGCGAGGGCGCGCCGTCCCACACGGCCACTCCGGATGCGGGTCGAAGTCAAGCCCCCGAGCACTATCGGAGGGACGGCGCGACGCCATGGCGGAGATGATGAAGATGGTCCCGCCCGGACTGCGAAACCAGCAACAGCGTGGTAGCGTAGTAGTAGTACCACCCCACGGTGGGCGCCAACTGTCGTGGTATTCTCACGGGGGGCTTGCGAGTCGACAGATGCCACAAGGGCTTAGTGTGAGGGTAAGACTGCTGCTGATAGGACCGGGAGCAGGTATGTGAGTAGCACGCGCTAGTTTACCCAGGTTCGGGGCTCTCCGGAGAGATAACACCCCTACTCCTGCATGTCTGAGTATATATCTGGGGTGTACATCGGGCAGTACAAAGTGCTCCTGGAGCTGTATCTGAGGTCAGTGCCGCTGGCATCTGGCCTCGTATATGTGTGTATGAATGCTCGGGCATGCATGCCCGTGGCCGAGTGGCCGAGTGAGCTAGTGGCCAGAAGGCCATGCATGTGTGGCGTGGTGTGTGCCCATGTGGATGGATGTGTGCTTGCTAGCTTATATAGGCATGGCTAGCTTGATATGTAAGCTATGTGGGTAGCTTAGGAAGTAAGCTAGGTAGTGGCATGGGAACAAGGGGGCATGGTGGGGTGTCATGCTTGTCCCCTGGGTCACTTCATAAATAGTGCCCAGGGACAAGTGACACTGTACATGATGGCGCCGTGGTACAGCTGTCTCGTCCGAGGTATGGCCGTCTCGTCGGGGTCTTGTCGGTGTCGAGTCGAGCTGCAGTCGGCAGCCATCTGGTTGGCGTAGTCGGCAGCCGGCTGGACGACTCAGTCGGCAGCCGGCCAGGCAGAGCAGTCAGACGGGGAGCCGGCAGGAGCAGCCGGGCAGTCGGACTGAGCGGTTTTGCTAGCCCCGATGTCTTGAAATATTGTCTTGCCGTCTTTGGGGTACCCGAGGTCAATTACTCCGTCACCGGCTCTCGCTCAGTTCATGGCGGCGACTCACCCGGCTTGCAACCTCATGAAGATGCCAGGGAGCAAGGGCGTCCTCACCATCAAGGAGGACACTAAGGAGGCCGTGACGGTGCTCAGGCTCGCCTTCAAGACCGTGACAGCAGCACAACCCGCCGACGCCGGTGCCCCCGCGGCCAGGGAGGCCACGCCCACCAAGAAGAAGTAGCTGTTCACCCAAGACAAGGCGGAAACCAAGCTGGTACCGGTCAGCGAGGACGGGCCTTCAGGAGCCACCTTTACCATTGGAGCCAGTCTCGACCGGGAACATGAAGAAGCTCTGGTGAGGTTCTTGCGCGCGAACAAGGAAATGTTCGCATGGGAGCCAAATCAGCTGGTAGGAGTCCCAAGGGAGGTGATCCAGCATCATCTAAGGGTATGCCCCAACGTCCGCCCCATGAAGGAACGAGCAAGACGATAGTCCACTGAGAAGCAGGCCTTGATCGTCCAAGAGACACGCAAGCTGGAAGCGGCAGGTGCCATCCGAGAGGTCCGGTACCCCAAATGGCTGGCGAACCCTGTCGTGGTGCCGAAAAAAGGCGGGAAGGAACGGATGTGCGTCGACTTCACCCATCTTAACAAAGCCTGCCCTCAAGACCCGTTCCCACTCCCGCGCATCGACCAGATTGTTGAATCCACCGCCGAGTGTGACCTGCTGTGCTACCTGGACGCGTTCTCAGGGTATCATCAAATCAAGATGGCGGTGGAAGATGTGGAGAAGACGGCTTTCCTGACACCATGTGAGGTGTACTGCTACACCTGCATGCCCTTCGGGCTGCGCAATGCGGGCGAGACCTTTCAGCGGTTGATGCACATCGCTCTAGGGCGGCAGCTCGGGAGGAACGCCGAGGCTTACGTCGATGACATAGTGGTCAAGTCTCGTGAGGCAAGGACATTGATTCAAGACTTGGAGGAGACCTTCGAGAGCCTGCACCAAGTGAACTTAAGGCTCAACCCGGAGAAGTGCGTGTTCGGTGTCCCCTCCGGCAAGCTGCTGGGATTCCTTGTATCCCATAGGGGGATCGAGGCGAACCCGAAGAAGGTCAAGGCTATCGAGGAATGAGCCCGCCACGGACCCTCAAAGAGATGAAGAAGCTAGCTGGGCGGGTGACCGTGTTAGGGCATTTCATCTCCAAACTAGGAGAGCGCACCTTACCATTCTTCAAGCTCATGAAGAGGAAGAGCCCGTTCAAGTCGAACCCGGAGGCCGACCGGGCCTTCCAAGACCTCAAGAAATACCTTACTAGCCCCCCAGTGATGGTGGCACCGCGGCCCCTCGAGCCTCTAGTACTGTACCTTGCTGCCACCCCGTACTCCGCCAGTGTGTCGTTGGTGGTGGTTCGGGAGGAGCGCCAAGTCAAGGGCGCGCCCCGCCAGGCCAAGGCTGAAGTAGCGCGAGGTCAGGAAGGCGCAACAAAGGCATCGGCGGTGGAAGGAAAAGCTCAGCAGGGCGGCGTCGCAGAAGCTCCTGAGGACAGCAGGGTCTCTGGGACCCTTCCACCTCAGGATATGTCCCGATCTCCGGAGGACCCGAGCCTCGACAACACGCCAGCCCTCATCAAACACCTGATGTACTTTGTCAGCACCGTGCTGTGAGACGCGAGAGCACACTACCCCATGCCCCAGAAGCTACTGCTCGCACTCCTGGTGGCCTCTCGCAAGCTGCAACACTACTTCCAGGGCCATCCCATCAAGGTCGTCTCAGCCTACCCACTAGAAAGGATACTTAGGAGCCCTAACTCAGCCGGAAGGGTCGCAGAGTGGAACATCGAGTTGCAAGCATTCCAGTTGGAGTTCAGCACCACCAGGGTCATCAAGGGGGCCGCACTCGTTGATTTTGTGGCAGAATGGACGGATGCCCCGACACTTGATGAAAGAGAAGACCGGTCCACCTCCCCAGGAAGTGAGGCTCCGGACGGTTGGGTCATGCATTTCGATGGCACCTTCGCACACCAGGGCGCGGGGGCTGGAGCAGTGCTAATCTCGCCCACCCAGGACAAGCTCTACTACGCCATGCAACTCTGCTTTCAGCATGGCGAGAGGATCTCCAACAACATCACGGAGTACGAAGGCCTCATAGTTGGCCTGAAGGCTGCAGCGGCCCTAGGGGTGAAGCGCCTCACTGTTAGAGGCGACTCACAACTCCTCGTCAACTTCTCCAACAACGTGAACGAGCTGAAGGACAAGCATATGGAGGCCTACCTCGCAGAGGTGCGCAAGATGGAGAAGCAGTTCTCGGGCCTGGAGCTGCAGCACGTACCCCGGGGCACCAACAAGGAAGCCGACGACATCGCCCGGAGAGCATCCAAGCGGCAACCGCAGGAGCCGGGCATCTTTGAGGAGCGGCTCTTCAAGCCATCAACTATGCCACCTCTTTCAACCATGACCCAACCTCGGGAGGAGCTCCCCCAGCCTCTAGCCACGGGAGCTCCGACCGGTGGACCGACCTCCGGAGATCGGCTGCTCTTGGCGCTCGAACCTCAGGAGGAATGCTAGACCAAGGAATTCAAGGAGTACTTAACGCACGGAACGTTGCCGGAAAAGGAAGAGGAGGCAGAGCGCATGGCCCGGCAAGCCACGACATACTATATCCAAGACGGCGAGTTATATAGGAAACGACCGAACGATGTCACACTGTGCTGCATATCCAGCGACCAAGGAAGGGAGTTGCTGATTGACATACACGGCGGGGACTGCGGACACCACTCGTCATCACGGACCCTCATCGGCAAGGTGTTCCGCAGTGGATTCTACTGGCCTACACCACTCAATGATGCAGCCGAGCTGGTGAAGTCTTGCGAAGCCTGCCAATTCCACGCCAAGCAAATCCATCAACCAGCTCAGGGCCTTCAAACTATCCCGCTCACATGGCCGTTTGTGGTCTGGGGGCTGGATATCCTAGGCCCGTTCCCTCGGGTGCCAGGGGGTTACCGTTACCTCTACGTCGCCATCGACAAGTTCACCAAGTGGGCGGAAGTGGAAGCCGTCCGTACCATCCCAGTCGGCTCTGATGTCAAGTTCATCAAGGGCCTTGTGAGCCACTTCGGGGTCCCCAACCGCATCATCACAGATAACGGTTCGTAGTTTACTAGCAACCTCTCCAAAACCTACTGTGCTAACCTTGGAATGCAGATCTGCTACGCTTCGGTGGCCCACCCCAGGAGCAATGGCCAGGCCGAACGTACTAACGCGGAGGTCCTGAGGGGCCTCAAGACCAGGAACTTTAAGAAGAAGCTGGAGGCCTGCGGCAGGGGCTGGCACGATGCGCTCCAGTCCGTACTGTGGTCCATCCGGACCACCGCCACCAAGCCAACGGGAGAGACTCCATTTTTCCTCGTCTACAGAGCCGAAGTGGTCCTCCCTCACGAGGTCAAGCATCGCTCCGCATGGGTCCTGGCGTTCAACGAAACACAGCAGGATGCCACGCGGGGGATGGACCTCGTGTTAGTGGAGGAACATCGCCGCGGAGCTGTGCTGCGGGCGGCGAGGTATCAGCAAGCACTACGGTGATACCACTGCCGCAACATCCGCTCCAGGACACTCGAGACGGGATACCTAGTCCTGAGGCGGGTCCTCTCCAGGGAAGGGCTGCATAAGCTTTCACCAATGTGGGAGGGCCCGTTCATGGTCGTCCACATCTCCAGGCCTGGCGCCGTGCGCCTGGAGACACAAGACGGAGTACCAGTCCAAAACGCTTGGAACATCCAGCACCTCCGGAGGTTTTACCCATAAAGCAAGGCCCAGAGCCTAAGAAGCAAGACCCAGAGTGTCAGACGTGGGGCTCCGGCAAACCCTTAAGGTTCGAACACTGGGGTGCACACGAAGTCTTTCCCTCCTACCGATCTATGCTCTAGCTCGCTAAGATCTTGCGGACGAACTCGATGAACTCGCAACACAGAAAGGCACGGGGTTTATACTGGTTCGGGCCACCGTTGTGGTGTAATACCCTACTCCAGTGTGGTGGTGGTGGATTGCCTCTTGGGCTGATGATGAATCATACAAGGGGAAGAACAGCCTCCTGAGGTTGAGGCGTTCTTGTGCTTTTGGACTTGTGTGTATCTTTGGGTCTGATAAGATCTCTCCAAGCTAGGCCCTCCTCTACTGTGGTGGCTAGTCCTATTTGTAGAGGCACTGGTCCTCTTACCAAATATCGAGCGGGAAGGGAGCCAACAATGGCGGGCAAATTTGAAGGGGGACAGCTAGTACAAGCTATCCTGACAAAAGCAGTCTTCGCCTGCACAAAGCTCTGGTGGTGACGCCGTCTTGGGCTCCATGATGACCTCCGTCTTGCAGTCCATGGTCTTGGTCTTGTTGCACCGAAATAGCAACCTTTGCTTGATGCCTCGGTACTCCGCGGCTGTGCTTGCCTCCTTTGCACCAAAGAGGAAACAAGGATGCTACACGTGCTGGCTCCCGCCTGGTGTCGATCGTCATGGCTCACATCACGAGAGCCTCGTGAGGTTCTCCTCGCCTTGATATATCCGCCCCTCACGAGCCTGCCTGACTAGGCCGCTCGGGAGGACGTCTTGCGTCGTCCGCCTCGCGAGGCTTGGACCCTCGCGAGGGTCTTGGATGCTTTGTTGATGAAGATGGGCCGTACGGCCTGCTGGCTCAGCCACGCCATGGGCCGCATGCAGGAAAGTCTGGGGACCCCCGTTCCCAGAACGCCGACAGTAGCCCCCGGGCCCAAGGTGCGCGCGGGCTTGGCTTCGCGGCGAAGGCAAGGGTCAAGTTCGGAGTGCCGCGGGCCCCAAAAGCCTACGGCCTCGGTTAACACGTGGCAGTTGATTGGACGTGGGCATCTCCGCTTCCCCATGCTGCCCTTGAATCCGCCTGGCTATGCAGCCCCGCTTCTTGCATAGTTATTCTTCCCTCTCCGCGCCCGGCTCTTCCTATCTCCCTGCTCCTTCGACGTCCTGCTCCGCCTACCGAATCCAACTTGCGCCCCGCCCGCTTCACCGCCATGGGGCCAAAACAGGCCGGGAAGGGGAAGCAACCCTTGTGCTCGCCAACTGTGCCTCCATCCTTCGAGCCGGCGCTTGGCCGGCCTCGGGTGCTCAACGACGAGGCCATGGGCAAGGTGCGCCCCATGCTCGCCTCCAGCTTCAACGAGTGGGGAGAGACGCCGGCCTAGCCTGCGTCTCGCTCCAGCATGGCTCGGGCAGTCACCGAGGTTCTGATCTTCATTGACGCCCTCTAGGCTGGCCTGCTTCCTCCCTTCTTCGCCTTCCTCAACGCGGTGCTCGAGCACTATCAGATCCACATGCTCCATCTCGACCCTCAATCTGTGACCCTTTTTGCCGTCTTTCCTTTTGTGTGTGAGGCCATGGTGGGCATCACCTCCTCCGTGGCACTCCTCCACCACTTCTTCTCGTTGCATCTCACCGGTGCTCGGCAGAGCTCAGGGTGTGTGGGCTTCCAGGCCGTGGCTGCGACATCAAGCATCGGGATCGACTTCGAGCTCCCTTCATCCGCGAGCGAGTTCCGCATGCAATGGGTGTTTGTTGAAGCCGGCATGCTCAACCCTCTACTCCAAGCTCTGGTGGGCCAACCATTCCAAACTCCGGCTGGGGCCATCAGAAGCTCACGAGCCCCTGCCTTGCCCCCGTTGGGCTAGGCTGAGGTGGTTGAAGGACCTTGGCGTGACTGCGCCCATGGTGGTGAGGGAGTTCGTCAGGAGTCGAGTTGCTCCGCCTCAGCGCCATTCCCGCCCGATGTGGGACTTGCTCAGCAGACATGACAACATGAGGGTTCAGGAGGAGGGGCTCCCTCTCGCTGCGCGGCAAACGATGCTCATGGTCCTGTCTGGTGTCCCTCTGCTGGACGAGATGCCCAGGAAAAGCTGCATGTTGTACCGCTGTGTGAACAAGGTCACCTTTGCCGCGAACATGCCTTTGTTTGATGAGTGGGGGCTGCGCCCAATTGGCTTGGTGGGGCCCTGCGAGAATCCCGTCATCGTGGTCCCATTCTTTGCCGCTGGTGTCGAGCTCGCCCCAGGTGACGGTGCGGGGGAGTGAGCGGCGACGGTGGTCGGCTGCTCAGATGTTGAGGAGCACATGCCGAGTGGTGATCCGGGGGCGTCGTCCTCAGGAGCTTGCGACGCCCCTCCTGAGGCGCCGGTCGCTGATGAGATGCGGCATGCGGCTCCTGAGGCCGAGGCTCCAGGATCCTCGGGAGGTCAAAGCGAGGAAGAGCCGGACTGTTCACCACAACCGGACTCCCCTGAGGCTATCCCTCTTGGTTCTTCTTCGGCTCCGCCGCGCGCCGGCCGTCACGTCCAGCGCTTCGGTCACCTTTGTGTGGACTTCGAGGTGCTCCGCAAGAGGAAGGGACCCCCCAGCGGCAGCAACATCTTCAGGCCGTTGAAGCGATGGAAGTACATCGCTATCGACGAGTAAGTACCTTATCTTGGTGATCTTCTATGTGCCGCCTTCCTTTCCTGACAATTGTCCCCTCAGGCCCCCTTCTGCTAAGGCCGCGAAATCTCCAGAGAAGCAGCTCCCTCTCGTCCCATTGCGCCCGCCAAGCTCCAGCACTACAGGCTCGGACGCTACCCATGGCGTGGGGTCAGCCAGGGGAGTTGGTCCGTCATCAAGGTGCCCCGAGCTTGTGCCTTCGCCATCCTTTCTTCACAGCCTTGCTTGGAGCGCAGCTGGCATGCCAATGGCTCCTCCCTTGGTCACGGTTGGTAGCTGGCTAGCCTCGATCCTGGAGTCTCCTTCCTAGGTGGAGGACGAGGTGGGCCGAGCGTTCGAGCTTGAGTGCGGGCGCAACGTGGTTCGCCACAAGCTCTTCCAGGAGGCGATGGGCGCGATGAACCGCCTTGGTGAAGAGCTTGCTGGTGTCGACTCGCATCATGAGGCTGAAGGTCTTCGGTTGGTGGAGGAGCGGCGCAAGCTATGAGTGGCCATCAACCTTGGTCGTTATCATCGCGACCTCGAGAACACGAAGGCCAAGGCGTCCCTCAAGATTGCCAATGAGGCCCGCTCGCGAGCTTTGGAAGAAGATCACAAGGCCGATCGCCGCCGTGAGGCTGCGGAGGATCGCGCGTGGGAACTCCAGGCCTGGAGTGCGTCCCTTGAGCAGCAGGTCGAGGCGCATGGGGCCGCCCTTGCGTCGATGAGGGGGACACCTGCGGAGGAAGAGGAGGTCCGGCGGTGCGAGGAGACGCTGGCCCTGGAGGCCGTGGAGCGCAGCCTCGAGCTTGAGCGACTAGAGACGAGGGAGCGTCAAGTCGCTCAAGCTGAAGATGGCGTCAGGGCCTGCGAGGCCGGAGTCGAGGAGGAGATCAATCGCCGGGTGGCCGAGGTTCGTGTAGGTATGGAGGGCAGGTATGACTTGAAGCTGAAGCTCGCTGGTCAGGAGGGTGCGGGCAGGGCCGCCGCCCTCAGGCCCAGGTTGGACGAGGCTGAGAGGCGTGCGGAGGCCACAGCTGCCGCCCTGATCATGGTGCAGGCGGACTTGGCCTCCGCCCGCGCCGAGCTATCTTCCCTTCGGAAACGAGTTGACGATGCCGAGGCCGTCGTATGGCAAAACAGGGAGGAAGTGCTTCAACGCCGGACGCTGGAGCACGGGCACGCTCCTATGCTTCAAGACCATCAGAACAAGTCCAACACCGCCCTGGGTTACATATGCGATGAGAACGCCCTGACTCCTCACTCAAGTGACTATGCCAGCCACCTGACCTTCTTCACCGAGGTGGTGACGCGCCTGGAGGCTCAATCTGCCAGAGCTCTGCAGCTTGCGGAGGAGAGGGGTTGTGGCCTGCTTCAGCGTGCCTTCTCCCGTGTCTTCAACCACCTTCTGAACGCCGACCCCAACTTCGACTTCGATGCCGCCATTGCCCCTGTACCCATGGCCGTCCGGGGCGATCTGGCGCGTTGGGTAGAGGATCATATCGATGCGTTGATCAGGGCCTTCACCTCGGAGAATGATGGGGTGGTGGTCGTCGCAGACGAAGGTGACGTGGTCAACAACGACGATGGGGGCATCGCCGACGGCGGCGACGATTCCGACGGAGATGATGATGATGCAAGTGACGCGTCCATGGACGATGCAGCGAGCGATGTCTCCGGCTGATCCTATATTCTCCTGTTGTTTTATTCTGCACACAAAACTCGGGCGTGGCACTTGGAATACTCGTAAGAGCATTTTGAGAGGGGGAGCCCCTCATGTAAGCAAATTGCAGTTTTTACTTTCCTATGCGATGTGGGTATGTGTCCTCGTGAGTTCATGAATCTGGGGGTGAGTTTCCTGACGTGGTTTACCTTAGTTAGTGCCAACTTAGGCCTGGATTGCGAGGCGACGAGTTCCTAAGAATCCTGCGGAGCTTATTGCCTCGTTTGAGGGGGGCCCGCAAGGGGTGAGCACCAGGCGTAGTGCTAGCGCGTGCTTTACGCAGTCCGGCTCGCGAGGAGCTTCGCGAGGGAAAGGCGATGGACGTGAGTCCCATACCAAACAAGATCCAGAAGGCGAGAAACGGCTTGAACGAGAAAAGGCACCCCCTGCGCGCATCAATAAAAATTCAGCTTCAACCTAAGTCCAGAGTCAGAAAGCAAAGCCACAGAAAGAGAGATCCAAAGCAAAAGGTCGCGTCCGGCACCTAGTCTAGTCTTTGGGTCTTCAAGTCGTCTCACCAGGCGGAGCTAAGTGCTATCCACTAGGCGTGGGAGGGAGCCCCAGGGCCTGAGGCCGGTGCTCCTAAGACTCCGGGGCGTGTACAGGCCCAACTCATTATTACATGACAGTGTCATGGACGGCAAGCTTCACAGGCACCGGGCCTTCTTCAAAGGTACCGACCTTGCTTCATATCGCCAGAGAAGGGCCCCACCTCGCGCCACCCTTGACCTCCTTTGAGCCAACATGAGACCAGGACGACACAGAGGAGGGAAAGAGGACGCCAGCCGTTCCCTCGGCGACCACGGGTCCTCTGCCGAGGGAAGGGTTGTTGAAGCCACCCCGGCAGAGGGCCTACCTCCGGGTGTCCCCTGGTTTCACGTGCCTTGGGGTGGGGCCTTGAT
Source organism: Triticum dicoccoides (assembly GCF_002162155.2). Classification (NCBI taxonomy): domain Eukaryota; kingdom Viridiplantae; phylum Streptophyta; class Magnoliopsida; order Poales; family Poaceae; genus Triticum; species Triticum dicoccoides. Next base: position 487,928,380 of record NC_041392.1, on the reverse strand, counting down.
CCTGGATCCCTCCCGGCGGCTCCCAGCGCATCTCCCTTGCTGAAACGGGTGCCGCCGTGCCAGGGTCGCCGATCGATGCTGCAACCTGACTCATCTGCAGCTCATGGTTAGCATAAGCCTGTTCCTGAGAGGTTAGCAGTACCCTGTAGTTGTCGTCGCCGGCGCGATCGCTATGGTTCTCCGCTGGCTCTTGGAAGGCTTTGACTCCTAATGCCCCTTCTCCCCAATCTTCTCCAACGAAAGACCCGATGTCGTCCTCTGGTGCGTACCCTTGGTCCATCATGCAGGGCACGTAGGCTTCCGGGGCCGTCACCCCGAACACCTCACCGTGGTGCCCCACGCTCCATGTTGCTCCGCCCATGATGGCGTCCTGGGGATGATAATACGACA
>NC_041392.1:487910030-487927785 GCF_002162155.2 Triticum dicoccoides | reverse complement strand
ATGGGGAGGGGGGGGGGGTTGGAGCCCCCTACGCTGCCAGCCGTGCTGATGTTGACGAAGCCCCCAGGCATAGTCGATGGCGTGCAGATGTGGTGAGGCTCGCCGCGCGACCCTGCAGTGGCCTGGGAGGGGAGTCGATAGCAGAAGGGTGGCGCTCCCGACGCCGCTGCATCCAGCAGCTCAACAACACGCTCAAGCAGCATGTCCCGACCGCTCTCCATCAACCTGCATCGCAGCAGCTCCCTTGCCACTATTAGTGCTGCCCGCATGTTCGCTTGCTCTGGCCGCGAGTGCAGCGTTGTTGTTGCGGCATGACTCGTTGCTCTTGCCGCTGATCGTACTTGCCGTAGGGTGAGGGTGGATGATGCCTGGCCATGCTGTCCACGCCCGGCGGAGCTTGGTGGCGCCCGCGCCACTTGGGGTGCGGGGTCGGGACCTTCGTGGGCAGACGGCGCTGTCCGGGCCCGCCAGGCTGCCCAGCGGTCAGATCCGAACCTTGGGTCGCCAGACATCGTTGCCGGTGAACGTCGGAGAGCTGATTGGCGGAGAAGAAGCTCTGGTGCACCCCTATCTGGCACGCCAAATGTCGGACGTGGGGCTCTGACAAACCCTTAAGGTTCGAACACTAGGCTGCGCGCGAAGTCTTTCCCTCCTATCGATCTACGCTCTAGCTCGCTAAGATCTTGCGGACAAACTCGACGAACTCACAACACAGAAAGACACGGGGTTTATACTGGTTTGGGCCACCGTTGTGGTGTAATACCCTACTCTAGTGTGGTGGTGATGGATTGCCTCTTGGGCTGATGATGAATCATACAAGGGGAAGAACAGCCTCCTGGGGTTGAGGTGTTCTTGTGCTTTTGGACTTGTGTGTATCTCTGGGTCTGATGAGATCTCTCCAAGCTAGGCCCTCCTCTACTGTGGTGGCTAGTCCTATTTATAGAGGCCCTGGTCCTCCTCCCAAATATCGAGCGGGAAGGGAGCCAACAATGGTGAGCAAATTTGAAGGGGGACAACTAGTACAAGCTATCCTGACAAAAGCGGTCTTCGCCTGCACAAAGCTCTGGTGGTGACGCCGTCTTGGGCTCCATTATGACCTCCGTCTTGTAGTCCATGGTCTTGATCTTGTTGCACCGAAATGGCAACCTTTGCCTGATGCCTCGTTACTCCGCGGCTGCGCTTGCCTCCTTTGCACCAAAGAGGAAACAAGGACGCTGCGCGCGCTGGCGCCCGCCTGGCGCCCGCCTGGTGTCGAGAGTCATGGCTAACATCACAAGAGCCTCGTGAGGTTCGCCTCGCCTTGATATCTCCGCCGCTCGCGAGCTTGCCTGACTAGGCCGCTCGGGAGGAGGTCTTGCGTCATCCGCCTCGTGAGGCTTGGACCCTCGCGAGGGTCTTAGATGCTTTGTTGATGAAGATGGGCCATACGGCCTGCTGGCTCAGCCACGCCATGGGCCGCAGGTAGACAAGTCTGGGGACCCCCGTTCCTAGAACGCCGACACAGAGCCTGAGAAGAAAGGCCCAGAGGCTGTGAAGCAAGGCCTAGAGCCTGAGAAGAAAGGCCCAGAGCCAGTGAAGAAGGCCCGGTGCCTGTGAAGAATCGCCGCCCGTGACACTCTCATGTAATAATGAGTTGGGGCTGTACACGCCCCGGAGTCTTAGGGGTGCCGGCCTCAGGCCCTGGGGCTCCCGCCCATGCCTAGTGGACACCATTTAGCTCTGCGCTGGTGAGAAGACTCGAATACTAGATTAGGTGCCGGACGCGGCTTTTCATTTGTTTTCCGTATTTGGCTCCCTTTTCCTTAATCAAAATTTGCTTTTGGCATTCCTTGCTGAGTTGACCCTCTCGCTTCTCTTTGCGTTTTTCCGGCTCGGGTTAGCTCTTGTTCTCTCTCTCGCATGCCTCACGAGGGGGGCTGGGCAGACGCCCTCACAAGCATTTTCTCCCTTCTCTGTCTTCTCGCAAGCCACCCTCGTTCGAGCCAAAAGCTGGCATGCCTCTCCTAGTCCATGCCCCTCGGGTACCGCGATACAAGGCGCCAAGCCAGGACCAGGGCGAACGGCTAATCTTTTAAACAAACTTCCTACCGAGCTTTCGCAGTTCCCCGGCAGGTGCAGGCCATCAAGGCAAGATGGGCACGAGGAAATGAGCACCTCGTGAGGAAGAGGGCGTCCAGGATATACCAGGTTAAGTCATCTTTGCACGAAATAACGACACAACATGCACGGTTCCACAATCGAGGAACCATGGTTCAATACGTGCCCTCCTGGGCCCAAACTGGTTACATTCTTGATGTATGAAAAAGAGAAAAACAAAAGCAGCGTCACAGCAATCTGCGGAGGCAGGCCCCTAGCGACACCCCGAACCTAGCCGGATCCTTCTTCGCGCTTCACGGAGGCGTGGCGACGGGACGACTCACTGCCGCCTCCAAAAGCGGGCGCGGCGGCTGGCCACGGCCACTGCTGCTGGAGCTTTCACTAGAGGAAGAGCCTCTATAGCGGGACAAGATGCAGCCGCCCCCGAGGGCAAGCTTGGCCCCATCCTCGTCGCGACCGTCCCCGAGGCCGAGCACCTCCTCCCCATCGTTCGCCTCGGGGCAGCACCCGGCGCAGCGACCATCTTCCCCAAACACCCTCACATAGAGGGTCGATCCGCCGTCGTACTTGAAGTGGAGGGTGCACCGTCGACCCAAGCCATGCGCACGGGCGAACGTCTGCCAACCACGGGCCAGGGCTATGTTGCCCGTGGCGGAAGTCGCGACTGCAACCATCCATCTGCAGCTAGAGTCCGCCTGGACCGGAGGCCGGTAGCTCGTTGGCGAAGAAGCGCGGAAGTTGGAGCCAGTTGCCGGCCGGGTTCTCCGACCAGACGAAAAACTCCGGCGACACTTCTACCGCATGGAAGTGCAGACCGGGGGGGGGGCACCAAAGCACGCCTCCCCTCGCCAGCTGGATCGCCATGGCTGGGACGACCTGTTCCACGTGCCGTGGCTCCGCTCCGGTAGTGGGTTGCGACAGGGGACACGGTGTGCTTGCGCGGATGGCCACGTCCGCACTTGGGCGCCGGCGAGCCGGGTCCCTCGGGAGGGGCCTTTCCATTCTTGGCGGCAGAGAACTTCCTTCGTGGCGCCATTGGTGGCACAACGAGCAACGAAGCGAGGAAGAAGAAGCTAGGAGTGGAGCGAGGAAGAAGAAGCAGCAAGCGAGGAAGAGATGTGCGACGGGGGCTCCGCCCCCTCCCCATTTATAGCGAAAGAAGGCCAACTGGCACCTCCCACGACCGCAGGTAATGATGGTTTCCCTTGCATGTCGCAGGGACTCGTCAAGTCGTGCAGTCGCCGAGGCAGCGTGGGGGAAGCGAAGACGCCCACGACCAATCAACCGCCACGCGTCAACCAAGGCCGCACGCTTTGGGGGCCCACGGCGCTTCGTGCTTGGCCCTTGGCTTCGCCGCGAAGCCAAGCCCAAGCGCACCTTGGGCCCGGGTTACTATCGGCGTCCTGGGAATAGGGTCCCAAGACTTGCCGGCATGCGGCCCACTGTGTGGCTGAGCCAGCAGGCCGTACGGCCCATCTTCACCAACAAGACACCCAAGACCCTCGCGAGGGGCAAGCCTCGCGAGGAGGACGACACGAGACCTCCTCCGGGGCGGCCTAGTCAGGCAGGCTCACGAGGAGCAGAGATATCAAGGCGAGGCGAACCTCACGAGGCTCTCGTGACGTGAGCCATGACGATCGACACCAGGCGGGCGCTAGCGCACGCAACATCCTTGTTTCCTCTTTAATGCTAAGGAAACTAGCGCAGGCGAGGAGTACTGAGGCATCAGGCAAAGGTTGCCATTTTGGTGCAACAAGACCAAGACCAGAAGGATGAAAAGACGGAGGTCATCGTGGAGCCCAAGACGGCATCACCACCAGAGCCTTTTGCAGGCGCATACCACCTTTTGTCAGGATGGCTTGTACTAGTTGCCGCCCTTCAAATTATCCCACCGTTGTTGGCTCCCTTCCCGCTCAATATTTGGGAATAGGACCAGGCCCCCTATAAGTAGGGCTAGCCACCACCATAGAAAAGAAGGAAAAACAAGGAGAGAGAGGCGAGGACGAGAGGACGACATCTTAGATCACTGTCTCACCAGCACAAGTTAGCCACGCACAAGAACACCTCAACCTCAGGAGGCTGTTCTTCCCCTTGTATGGTTCATCATAAGCCCAAGAGGCAATCCACCACCACCACACTGGAGTAGGGTGTTACACCACAACGGTGGCCCGAACCAGTATAAATCCCGTGTCTTTCTGTGTTGCGAGTTCGTCGAGTTCATTCGCGAGATCTTAGCGAGCTAGGGCGTAGATCGGTAGGAGGAAAAGAATTCGCATTCACCCCAGTGTTCGAATCTTAAGGGTTTGCCGGAACCCTACATCCGACATTAGCCACCATATATGCTTAGTGCTTGCTGCAGCTCCACCTCATTACCTTCTCCTACCCATAAGCTTAAATAGTCTTGATCTTACGGGTGTGAGATTGCTGAGTCCTCATGACTCACAGATACTTCCAAACAGTTGCAGGTGCCGATGATACCAGTGCATGTGATGCTACCGAACTCAAGTGGGAGTTAGATGAAGATCTTGTTCATTGTCTTGTGTCTTTTCCGGTTGATCAGTAGAGGTGCCCAGTTGGGACGACCAGGGATCTAGCATTTGGGGTTGTCTTCTTTTAATTTGGTTCCGCAGTCAGAACTTGATTGTACTCTGGATGATGTATGTTTAACTTGTTAATTGTGTGAAGTGGCGATTGTAAGCCAACTCTTTACCCCTTTCTTATTCAGTACATGGGATTGTGTTAAGATTACCCCTCTTGCGACAAAACTACCATGCGGCTATGCCTCTAAGTCGTGCCCAGACACGTGGGAGATATAGCCGCATTGTGGGTGTTACAGCCGGTATCCTCCGGTGAATGCTCTGGGAAGGAGGGTAAGGAGGACTCAGAGGCGACCTTGGAGGGGGTGGGGGAGACCTCTCCCCCGCGCCAAAGCGAGCTCCTTCGTGTCCTCTCCAATGACGACGACGCTGGTGAGTACCTGACCGAGGGGTCGCCGCGCTCCACCGGGGTTGCCACGAGGTCCGGGGGCACCCCTCTGAGGAGGCTGAAGCAGGGGAGCCGGAAGAAGGGCGGGTCAGCGTCGCTTCCTTGGGGCGACAACCCCCCTCCCCCCTTGTCGCCAACTGCTGCCGTCATCACAGAGCTGGTGGTCGTGCGCTCGTCCACTCCTGAGAGCGCGGCGAAGCTCGTGCCCAAGAAGCTCGGGGCACCGCGCTCCTGGGCAGGAAGAGGTCATACATCGTTGAGGACGAGTAAGTATTTCACCTTTTCTTTGTTTCCCATTCTTGAGGCCGTGCTCAAGACATTCTCCTCTCACTGGCCAGGCTGACATCATTGGCAAAGGGAAGAGGGAGGAAGCCAGGGCCTGCGAGGCCGCACGACCTGCCGCGGCCATGGCGACCCTGACGTGGGAGGAAGAGGATGCCTCACGGCTGCCCTCGATGGGGCGTGCCTCCCGAGGCTCAACGGCACAGCCTCAGGAGAAGACCGCCTCCGTGGCCCAGCCGACTCCGGAGGTGCCCATCTCCAACGCACCTGTCGGGGGTCCGAGGGCTCCGAAGCCCCCTGCCATCATTGCCGATGTTGCTTTTTTGACTGTACATAGTAGGGCAAAGCCCCATCCTTGTTGTCGTTGCTTCGCCAGCCCAGGTGCCGGTGCTACCTCCTTCCCAAGCCATCACGCTGGCGGACCATGGCTCCTCTGCCATGTCCGACGCTTTGGAGGAGGCCTTCACCATGCTGGACCAGCTCCAGGCTAATCTTTAGGGCGCCGACCAACTCATGGTGACGAGGTGTTTGGGGCTGGTCTCGGGGTGGCTCCAGGCTGACTCGTCGTCAGGACGGCCCGGGGTCAGGCCGAGGCCACCGTCACGGAGGACAGGAGGGAGGCCGGCGAGGCCACCAGGGCTCGTGATGCAGCACTAACCAATGCAGCGCCTGCCAAGGAGCGCTATCGCATAGTGGAGGTCGAGCTGAAGACCCTCTGTGACGAGCAGGCCATCCACACCCATCAGCTCGAGGAGCAGGAGGAGGAGCTGAAGGCCCGGGAAGCCGTGCTCGCCAACCGCGACACCGAGCTCGAGCAGGCAGCCCAGGAATAGGCTGCTGAGCGGAGCCGCCCGGGGAAGCTGAAGGAGGAGCTGGAGGCGGCCTAGGCGTCTCACGCCAAGCTTGTCTCCAAGGAGAAGGTCGGGCTGGAGGCCAGGGAGAAGTCCCTCGCCGCGACTGAGCAGGAAGCCGCCATAGGACGTGATGCCTTCATCTCCCTCGAGTCGAGGTCCCGCGCGGTGCTGCAGGACCTCTATGGGGCAGGGTACGAGAAGCCGCTGGCGACTCCGGAGGAAGGCCCCGCCGGGATGCTCCCCAAGCTTGCCACGATGCTCGAGGGCATCATTGTCGGAGTGGGCCCCATGGTGGAGGGAGAGGCACGCGCTCTTTTTACCTCGGCTGCGACGCGCGTCTTCAGCCACCTCCATCTTTGGGACCCCAACTTCAACCTTGGTGCGTTGCTTGAACCTGTGGCCCCTGATGTCACATCCCTAGTCTGGTATGACCTAGGCTAGTTAGCCATTTGTGCATCATATTTAAATTTCATTTAAATTTGAAATGAGGATTGGTGGAACCCTCAGAATCATTTTTTGAAAATGACCCAAATAAAAATTTCTCCAAAAGGGTCCAAGAAAATGCTCATGATGCCCTCTAAAAATATTGGTCAGAGATAAAAATCAAAACAATAATTTTAGGAGCTCATGGACATTTATTTTGGCCATTTGGATTAATTCGATAAATATTTGCATTGGAAATATATTTCTATATATATGAAATATGGTCCAAAAATTATGCCAATTATAAAAGAGCTCTGGAATAATATATCTAGCTCCTGCAAAAATTGGCATAAGGTAATAAATTGATTTAGTATTTTATTAAATCAAAACAAATGTCAGAAAAAAATAGAAAACAGAAATAAAAGGAAGGAGGGGCTTACCTGGGGCCCTCCCCTGCGTAGCCCAGCAGCAGCAGGCCGGCCCAGCCAGGAGGCGGCCCAGCCCGCCTGGCCCCCCCTCCTCTGTCGTCTTCCTCCCCGACAGGGGAACGGCGCATGCCGACGTGCGCGCACCGCCGTGCCTCCACCTCCTGCTTCCCTGGCCACCTCCTGCTTCCTCCTCGTCGCCTGGAACGCCCCGGACGACGCCATGCAACCCCGACCGCCCTCTCACTCTCTCCCTCCTCCTCTCCCCCTGCTCTCTCTCTCTCACCCGAGAACCACCGTCGCCGCCGCACGCCGTGGCCATAGCCACCGCCTCCCCCTCGCCTCCCCGTCGTGCCCAGGAGCTCCGCTTCGTCGCCAGCTACCTCCTCGCCGAGCCACGCAAGCCGGAGTGCCCCGAGGAGCCGCCATCGCCGTCATCTTCGTCGTCGGCCGCCCGAGATCGTCGGCGCCCGTCCGTCGTCTCCGACTCTTCCCCGAGCAAGCCGACCAGCCCATCGACCTCCCCGTGAGCTTCTGCTTCGAACCCCTCTCCTCCCCCTCGCGATTACTCCGTCTAGGCCTTAGCTCCGCCATGGCCGAAGCTCGCTTCCGCTCGAGCTTGTCGCCGGCGTTGCTCCGGCGACCCTTTGGCCACGCCAGTGCGCCTAGCACTCTCGCCGCACCTCGTAGTGCCCCGCTAGCGTTTTAGTTCGCGCCTTTGCACGCTGCAGCCGCGCCCCCGATCACAGCCAAACTCCGGCGGCCGCAAACGTGGTCGCCGACGTCGTTCTCGGCCACCCCAGCCCCGGCCGAGGGCACTACTCGACGCGCCGCATCGCCAGCTCTTCGAAGAGCCTAAACACGCCTCGAAGGGAGCCCTGTGGGTGATTCCCGCGGCGTTCCGCCGTCTCTGGCCTCGCCGGCAGCTAAACGCCGGCGAGTTGACTGGGTTTGAACCCCCAGGGTCGCTGACCAGTGGGCCCGACCCCCCCTAACCTTTTAATTAAACTAATTAACCCTGTTAACCCCAGTGTCACTGACGTGTGGCCCTCGCACGTCAGGTTTGACCTGGACAGCCGCGTTGACCGCTGATGTAGTGATGACGTCATGCTGACGCAATTATATATTTTCTGGAATTAAAATAATTCAGAAAATCCAAAAAATGATTTAAACTTCAAAAATTCATAGAAATTCAACCGTAGCTCAGATTAAAATAATTTATATATGAAAAATTATCAGAAAAATGCAACCTTTCCATCTATACTAGTTTCATGCATGAAAAACCAACTTATACATGCTAAATATGGGAAAACACATTATGGCATATATAAGAGACCTAATTTAGAAATGCATTTGAACCTTTGGTTCAAATGGACTTCAAACCAAATGTTTACTAGATGCATTAGCTCAAACAGCATCACATCTACATGCCATGTTCATGCATCATATTGTTGCATATGATTGTGTATTGATTGCCGGCACCGTTTCTTCTCGATAGGTCCTGCTCCGGAGACGTTCCAGAGTACCTGTCCGTGAAGCAGTGCCTCCCTTGTTGATTTACCAGGCAAGCAAACCCCCTTGTTCATTTCGATAAAACCCTACTCTCTCGCTCCTGCTCTCAGTTATTGCATTAGGACAACAACGGTTCATCTGCTACTTTGTGCTGCGGTAGTTGAACCCATTCCTCTGCATGACCTGTCATTGCCACAGTAAATAGTTGAAACCCACTAGCATGTGTAGGAGTTGATTGAAGCCATTGTTGTGTTCCTACCATGCTATGCCTGCTATTGCTTAGAGTTGTGTCAGGTCTGGTTCATTGGGAATGAACTGGAGTGTTACGATATGTTCTGGTGCTGAGAGTGAAGTGTGTGTGAACACGATTTGGTAAAGGTAGCGGTGAGAGGCCATGTAGGAGTACATGGTGGGTTGTCTCACTGGAACCATCCTTAAGCACCGAGTTCTATGTATGTCGTCCAATGACCCGATACTACCACACATTGGGCTCCGGGCGCTCCAAGCCCTCTCGACTTATTAACCAACTTGGTCTCTGTCCAGGAGTCGCAACTAGTTTCTGGTGTTTGTAGGTAGTGCTATTTTTCTACCAAGTGGCACCCGGCAGGGTGGGCTTGGGACAGACTAGGCACACGTGGCACGGTGTACCGAGTGGCACCCGGTTGGTGGGCTCGGGAACCCTGCTCACATCGTTTGGGGCCGTGAGTGACACCCCGGCCGGATCTCCTTGCGGATGGAACCCGAATAGGCGATAAACCTGGACTAGAGTCTTGTGTGGTTAGTCAGGTCGTGGCCGACACCCTCGCCAGGCTTCCGCTTGAAGGTTGCCGAGATACATGACGTGTACATGGCGGTAAGTGGCGAGAGCGTGTGTGAAGAAGTACACCCCTGCAGGGTTAACATGATCTATTCGAATAGCCGGGTCCGCGGTTATGGACTTCTTGGATGCTTACATGGTACATAGACAACTTGAAGTGGATACCCTAAAATGCTCAAGACATGTGTGAGTGCTATGGATGGCCTTCTCGTAGGGAGACGGGGATGAATCCATAGTAGTGTATTGTGTGGTGATTAGTGGACTCGTGTACGTTGTTTCACCTCCAGAGTTTCTGGTAGTCGTAGATTAGGATAGCCACAGAGTCAAAGCTGGCTTGCTGCAACTAAACCCCACATTACCCTCTTGATACAAATGCATGTATGATAGGGTCTGATGTAAGTCTTGCTGAGTACCTTTGTACTCATGTTGCTTTATTTTTGTTTTTTAGCGGAGACTTCGGTCTTACTAGTGTTCTCGTGGACTTCGACTAGTAGCTAGTACCTCAGCTACGATCTTGATCGGATGTTGTAGATAGTCAGGCTCTTCAGCCTTTTTCATTTGTAGATGTCTGTACCCAGACATGTAATGCTTCCGCTTGTTGCTTGTATGCTCTGTATGATGGGTCTTGTGACCCCTGTTTGCATTAATTGCTATGATGGCTCTTCTGAGCCTTTATCTATATAAGTTGTTGAGTTATGCTGTGATGCCATGTTGTACAGCACATACTTGCATGTTATGCGTACGTGTAATGTGTATTGCTATGTGTGGGATCTGACTATCTAGTTGTTTATTCTTAGTAGCCTCTCTTACCGGGAAATGTCTCCTAGTGCTTCCACTGAGCCCTGGTAGCTTGCTACTGCTCCGGAACACTTAGGCTGGCCGGCATGTGTCCTTCTTCGATCCTGTGTCTGTCCCTTCGGGGAAATGTCACGCGATGAATACCGGAGTCCTGCTAGCTCGCTACAGCCCGGTTCACCGGAGTCCTGTTAGCCCAGTGCTACAGCCTGGATTCACTCGCTGATGACCGACACGTTCGATGCTGGGTCATGGATGCCTGTCCCTGTAAGTTAGTGCCACTTTGGGTTTACGACTAGCCATGTCAGCCCGGGCTCTTTATCATATGGATGCTAGCGACACCATCATATACGTGTGCCAAAATGCGCAAACGGTCCCGGGCAAAGGTAAGGCGACACCCGTGGGGATACCGTGCGTGTGTCCGCAAAGCGATATGAGGTGTTACATGCTAGATCGATGTGGCATCAAGTCGGGGTCCCGACAGCTTTGGTATCAGAGCCTGACTGCCTGTAGGATTACCAAGCCATACTGGTCGAAGTTGAGTCTAGAAATTCTTTAGTTATGTAAGGGAATTGATTGTGGGAAGGAACGTAAGGCTCTTTTACTCCTTTACCTCATGGCCTTCTGATCTGAGTCCTCCTATCTTCCTCCGGGGTTAAGGAATTAGGCTTCTCTTCCGTCTATCAGGATCACGTGTTACTACTCCGTAGTTCCATAAGACTGGTTGATCAGAGTCATACCCCAGTTTCGAGTACTTCCGGTGTAGTCTGTTTAGTACTATCCCAGAACCTTGAGTGGTGATGTTGAGTTGTTGTACTACCCCATTTTTAGTAGGATGTCTCATTCTGAGCATTTTGCTGCCGTTATGCTGCCGGAATTTCCCTAGGAGTTCGAGTGATACTAAACCCTTGTCCTACATTCTACATTCTATAGTTAATGTTGATTTCGTCCTTGGTTTCGTTCTCAGGATGTCATCAGCTAAGCGAAGTTCCGTTGCTCGTAGCCAGAACCACGGAGATGGTAGGAATGAGGATCCTCCTGACCAACCTTCGTTGACAGAGTTCATGTTAGAGATGGAGAGGAACAAGCGTGAGTCCAACCGCTTGTTGGCACGTATCGAGGAGAACACCGCACATCAGTTCAAAGGGTCTGCTACCATTCATGACTTCATTCGCTTGCACCCACCTACCTTTCATCATTCCATCGAGCCACTCGACGCAGATGACTGGCTCCGTAGCATCACTCATAAGCTGCGTTCCGCGAGCGTAGCTGAAGATGACAAGGTCACCTATGCTGCATACCACCTGGAAGGTCATGCTAGTCTTTGGTGGCAGAGCTATGAGGCTATGCTTCCAGCTGGCCAGATTCCTACCTGGAAGGATTTCACTGAGTCTTTTCGCGAGCATCACATTCCCCAGGCCCTCCTTGATCGCAAGAGAGAAGAGTTCTGTAGTCTCACCCAGAGTAAGATGGCTGTTGATGCTTATAGCAGAGAGTTCGAGAACCTTGCCCGCTATGCCACAGAAGAAGTGTCCACGGACGCCAAGAAGCAAGCTAGGTTCCGGAAGGGTCTCAACCCCAAGTTGCGTCGTGATCTCCACCTGCATCATTGTGATACATTCCAAGCCCTTGTGAACAAGGCCATCAATGCAGAAACAGCTCAACTCACTTACGAGGAGTCTCGTAAGCACACCCGTGATTTGGGATCTTCCTCCGGTTCTAGTTCCCAGAAACGCCGGATTTGGGTTCCAAACTCCGCTCTTCCTTCCGGATATGCACCGAGGCCATCCTATGTGGTGCCTTCCCCAGCCCAGTCGTATGTTCCACCCGGGCCTACTGGTAGACCGCTTGTTAGTGCGGGTCCACGTCCAACCTCAGGGACTTGCTTCACATGCGGGAAGCCAGGACACTATGCACGTGACTGCTCTCAGACTAGTTATGCTCCATCCAAGGCCGAGAAGACTATTGGCTGTATTAAGCCATCACGCAAGATGATCAGTGTCAAGTCAGTTTCCACTGAACGTGGACGTGTGCATCACGTCTCAGCTAAAGACGCTCATGATGATCCAGATGTCGTTCTTGGTACACTCCTTGTCAATTGTCACCCAGCATCAGTTCTATTCGATACTGGAGCATCTCACTCCTTCATTTCTGAAAGCTATGCTAACCTGCACAATCTGTCATTTTGTGATATGCCAACTCCGCTAGTCATCCAAACTCCTGGATCCAAATGGCAAACCTCTAGTGTAAGCCATGGTAACGAAATCCTTGTTGACAGACTTGTATTCCTTGCATCACTTGTAGCCCTCAAGTCCTCAGATATTAACATCATCTTGGGTATGGACTGGATGACAGCTCATCATGCCAAGATTGATTGCTACACAAGATCTGTTCAGCTTACACACCCATCTGGCAAGTTAGTCACCGTCCCCACTAGAGTTGCAAAGCGTCAGCTCTATTCTCTTAATGCCAGCCCTCTTCCAGACCTTAAAGATATCCCGGTAGTCCGTGACTTTCCGGATGTCTTTCCAGAGGAACTACCAGGTGTTCCACCTGACAGAGAGGTAGAGTTCGTCATAGATCTTATTCCAGGAACAACTCCAATCTCCCGGAGACCTTACAAGATGGCACCCCTAGAACTAGCCGAGCTTAAGAAACAACTCGATGAGTCCTTGAAAAAGGGTTTCATCCGTCCCAGCTCTTCTCCTTGGGCTTGCCCCGTCCTCTTCGTCAAGAAGAAGGATGGTACGGACCGGATGGTTGTAGATTATCATCCCGTTAATTTGGTCACGATAAAGAACAAGTATCCGCTCCCCAGGATCAACGACCTGTATGATCAGCTCGCTGGATCCTCAGTCTTCTCCAAGATGGATTTAAGATTAGGCTACCACCAAATCAAGATCAGAAACGGGGACATTCCCAAGACAGCTTTTGTTACTCGTTATGGTCAGTACGAGTACACCGTCATGTCCTTTGGTCTAACCAACGCCCCAGCCACATTCTCCCACTTGATGAACTCGATCTTCATGGAGTACTTAGATAAGTTCGTCGTGGTTTACCTCAATGATATTCTTTTTTACTCGAAGAACGAGGAAGAGCATGCCGAACATCTTAGACTTGTTTTAGAAAAACTCAGAGAACACCGCCTTTATGCCAAGTTCTCCAAGTGTGAATTTTGGTTGCCAGAAGTGACCTACCTAGGCCACGTAATCTCTGGTAAGGGCATTGCTGTCAATCCCGAGAGAGTTCAAGCCGTTCTCGATTGGACTCCACCTGAGACCGTGAAACAAGTTAGGAGCTTCCTTGGTCTAGCCAGCTATTGTCGCCGTTTTGTTGAAAACTTCTCCAAAGTAGCCAAACCCCTCACGGAACTTCTCAAGAAAGATAAAAAGTTCGAGTGGTCCCCACAGTGTGAGTACAGTTTTCAGGAACTGAAAAGACGCCTGACTTCTGCTCCCATACTTGTGCCACCGGATTTCACTAAAGACTTTATTATCTACTGCGACGCCTCACGACAGGGACTAGGTTGCATTCTTATGCAGGATCGTCATGTGATTGCCTATGCATCTCGATAGTTGCATCCACATGAGGAGAATTATCCTACACATGATCTAGAGCTTGCAGCCGTAGTCTATGCACTCAAGACCTGGCGACATTACCTCCTTGGTAAACGTTGCAAGATCTACACCGATCACCAGAGTCTCAAGTATAACTTCACCCAACCAGATTTGAACCTTAGGCAAAGACGTTGGTTGGAGTTGATTACAGATTATGATCTAGGGATTACCTACACCCCAGGCAAAGCCAATGTCATGGCTGATGCTCTAAGCCGTAAATCCTATTGCAACAATCTCATGTTGCAGCAAGGCCAACCACTTCTCCATGAGGAATTCTGTAAGCTTAATCTTCACATAGCTCCTCGTGGATTCCTTTCTACCCTGGTGGCGAAACCTGATCTTGAAGATCGGATTATCGCTGCTCAAAAGCAAGACACAGGAATTTCTCGGATCAAGAGAAACATTAAGAAGGGAGTTGGTGGATGTTTCTCTATGGATGATCGTGGTGTTGTTTTCTTTGAGAATCGCTTGGTGGTTCCCAAGAATCAACATCTGCGACAATTGATCCTTAAGGAGGCGCATGAATCTCCTCTCACGATTCATCCCGGTAGTACTAAGATGTATCAGGACCTACGCCAGAGGTTCTGGTGGACTAGGATGAAGAGAGAAATCGCTGAGTTCATTGCTAAATGTGACGTTTGTCGTCGCGTTAAGGCAGAGCATCAAAGACCTGCTGGCACCCTTCAGCCTTTAGCTATTCCTGAATGGAAATGGGATAAAGTTGGTATGGACTTCATTACCGGCTTTCCCAGGACCAAAAGAGGGAATAACGCTATCTTCGTAGTCGTTGATCGTCTTTCCAAAGTGGCTCACTTCCTCCCTGTTCGAGAGAGTATCACTGCTAGTCAGCTTGCTGACTTATATATTTCTCGAATAGTGTCACTCCATGGTGTTCCACTAGAGATCAATTCAGACCGTGGCAGCCTTTTCACTTCTCATTTCTGAGAGAGTTTCCAAACTGCCATGGGAACCCATCTTTCCTTCAGTACCGCTTTCCACCCTCAGTCGAGTGGTCAGGTGGAACGGGTCAATCAAATTCTCGAAGACATGCTCAGAGCTTGCGTTATCTCATTCGGTATGGATTGGGAGAAATGTCTTCCTTTCGCCAAGTTTGCTTATAACAATAGCTACCAATCCAGCCTCAAGAAAGCTCCTTTTGAGGTTCTCTATGGACGAAGATGTCGAACACCTTTGAACTGGTCAGAAACCGGTGAAAGACAATTCTTTGGACCGGATATGATCCAGGAGGCAGAAGAGCAAGTTCGCATCATTCGTGAGAATTTGAAAACAGCCCAGTCTCGTCAGAAAAGTCAGTACGATCGTCATCATAAGGATATGACTTATGAAATTGGCGACCAAGCTTACCTTCGGGTTACTCCTTTGAAGGGTACCCATCGTTTCGGTATCAAGGGCAAGTTGGCTCCTCGTTACATTGGTCCTTTTCATATTCTCGCTAAACGAGGAGAGGTTGCCTACCAATTGGAACTACCTCCACATCTTTCTCGAGTTCATGATGTCTTCCACGTCTCTCAACTCAGGCGTTGCTTCTCGGATCCCATCCGCGGAGTGGACCACGAAACGCTTGATCTCCAAGATAACCTCACATACCGAGAGTACCCGGTTCGCATCCTTGATCAAGCAGAGCGTGTTACCCGACGTCAGAACATCAAGTTTCTCAAAGTTCAGTGGTCTCATCATTCCGAGAGAGAGGCTACTTGGGAGCGAGAAGATCGTCTTCGACTGGAGTACCCCGCTTTCTTTCCGTCGACCCCTGAATCTCGGGACGAGATTTTTTCAAGTGGGGGCGAGTTGTCACATCCCTAGTCTGGTATGACCTAGGCTAGTTAGCCATTTGTGCATCATATTTAAATTTCATTTAAATTTGAAATGAGGATTGGTGGAACCCTCAGAATCATTTTTTGAAAATGACCCAAATAAAAATTTCTCCAAAAGGGTCCAAGAAAATGCTCATGATGCCCTCTAAAAATATTGGTCAGAGATAAAAATCAAAACAATAATTTTAGGAGCTCATGGACATTTATTTTGGCCATTTGGATTAATTCGATAAATATTTGCATTGGAAATATATTTCTATATATATGAAATATGGTCCAAAAATTATGCCAATTATAAAAGAGCTCTGGAATAATATATCTAGCTCCTGCAAAAATTGGCATAAGGTAATAAATTGATTTAGTATTTTATTAAATCAAAACAAATGTCAGAAAAAAATAGAAAACAGAAATAAAAGGAAGGAGGGGCTTACCTGGGGCCCTCCCCTGCGCAGCCCAGCAGCAGCAGGCCGGCCCAGCCAGGAGGCGGCCCAGCCCGCCTGGCCCCCCCTCCTCTGTCGTCTTCCTCCCTGACAGGGGAACGGCGCGTGCCGACGCGCGCGCACCGCCGCGCCTCCACCTCCTGCTTCCCTGGCCACCTCCTGCTTCCTCCTCGTCGCCTGGAACGCCCCGGACGACGCCATGCAACCCCGACCGCCCTCTCACTCTCTCCCTCCTCCTCTCCCCCTGCTCTCTCTCTCTCACCCGAGAACCACCGTCGCCGCCGCACGCCGTGGCCATAGCCACCGCCTCCCCCTCGCCTCCCCGTCGTGCCCAGGAGCTCCGCTTCGTCGCCAGCTACCTCCTCGCCGAGCCACACAAGCCGGAGTGCCCCGAGGAGCCGCCATCGCCGTCATCTTCGTCGTCGGCCGCCCGAGATCGTCGGCGCCCGTCCGTCGTCTCCGACTCTTCCCCGAGCAAGCCAACCAGCCCATCGACCTCCCCGTGAGCTTCTGCTTCGAACCCCTCTCCTCCCCCTCGCGATTACGCCGTCTAGGCCTTAGCTCCGCCATGGCCGAAGCTCGCCTCCGCTCGAGCTTGTCGCCGGCGTTGCTCCGGCGACCCTTTGGCCACGCCAGTGCGCCTAGCACTCTCGCCGCACCTCGTAGTGCCCCGCTAGCGTTTTAGTTCGCGCCTTTGCACGCTGCAGCCGCGCCCCCGATCACAGCCAAACTCCGGCGGCCGCAAACGTGGTCGCCGACGTCGTTCTCGGCCACCCCAGCCCCGGCCGAGGGCACTACTCGACGCGCCGCATCGCCAGCTCTTCGAAGAGCCTAAACACGCCTCGAATGGAGCCCTGTGGGTGATTCCCGCGGCGTTCCGCCGTCTCTGGCCTCGCCGGCAGCTAAACGCCGGCGAGTTGACTGGGTTTGAACCCCCAGGGTCGCTGACCAGTGGGCCCGACCCCCCCTAACCTTTTAATTAAACTAATTAACCCTGTTAACCCCAGTGTCACTGACGTGTGGCCCCCGCACGTCAGGTTTGACCTGGACAGCCGCGTTGACCGCTGATGTAGTGATGACGTCATGCTGACGCAATTATATATTTTCTGGAATTAAAATAATTCAGAAAATCCAGAAAATGATTTAAACTTCAAAAATTCATAGAAATTCAACCGTAGCTCAGATTAAAATAATTTATATATGAAAAATTATCAGAAAAATGCAACCTTTCCATCTGTACTAGTTTCATGCATGAAAAACCAACTTATACATGCTGAATATGGGAAAACACATTATGGCATATATAAGAGACCTAATTTAGAAATGCATTTGAACCTTTGGTTCAAATGGACTTCAAACCAAATGTTTACTAGATGCATTAGCTCAAACAGCATCACATCTACATGCCATGTTCATGCATCATATTGTTGCATATGATTGTGTATTGATTGCCGGCACCGTTTCTTCTCGATAGGTCCTGCTCCGGAGACGTTCCAGAGTACCTGTCCGTGAAGCAGTGCCTCCCTTGTTGATTTACCAGGCAAGCAAACCCCCTTGTTCATTTCGATAAAACCCTACTCTCTCGCTCCTGCTCTCAGTTATTGCATTAGGACAACAACGGTTCATCTGCTACTTTGTGCTGCGGTAGTTGAACCCATTCCTCTGCATGACCT
>NC_041392.1:487903781-487909328 GCF_002162155.2 Triticum dicoccoides | reverse complement strand
TACCTCAGCTACGATCTTGATCGGATGTTGTAGATAGTCAGGCTCTTCAGCCTTTTTCATTTGTAGATGTCTGTACCCAGACATGTAATGCTTCCGCTTGTTGCTTGTATGCTCTGTATGATGGGTCTTGTGACCCCTGTTTGCATTAATTGCTATGATGGCTCTTCTGAGCCTTTATCTATATAAGTTGTTGAGTTATGCTGTGATGCCATGTTGTACAGCACATACTTGCATGTTATGCGTACGTGTAATGTGTATTGCTATGTGTGGGATCTGACTATCTAGTTGTTTATTCTTAGTAGCCTCTCTTACCGGGAAATGTCTCCTAGTGCTTCCACTGAGCCCTGGTAGCTTGCTACTGCTCCGGAACACTTAGGCTGGCCGGCATGTGTCCTTCTTCGATCCTGTGTCTGTCCCTTCGGGGAAATGTCACGCGATGAATACCGGAGTCCTGCTAGCCCGCTACAGCCCGGTTCACCGGAGTCCTGTTAGCCCAGTGCTACAGCCTGGATTCACTCGCTGATGACCGACACGTTCGATGCTGGGTCATGGATGCCTGTCCCTGTAAGTTAGTGCCACTTTGGGTTTACGACTAGCCATGTCAGCCCGGGCTCTTTATCATATGGATGCTAGCGACACCATCATATACGTGTGCCAAAATGCGCAAACGGTCCCGGGCAAAGGTAAGGCGACACCCGTGGGGATACCGTGCGTGAGGCCGCAAAGCGATATGAGGTGTTACATGCTAGATCGATGTGGCATCG
This sequence comes from Triticum dicoccoides, assembly GCF_002162155.2. Lineage (NCBI taxonomy): Eukaryota > Viridiplantae > Streptophyta > Magnoliopsida > Poales > Poaceae > Triticum > Triticum dicoccoides. The sequence goes on along the minus strand of NC_041392.1, from coordinate 487,908,564 downwards.
AGTCGGGGTCCCGACACCTGAGCTCCACAACGCTCCCGTCGAGGCCGTGAAGGAACAGGTGGAGGCCCTGCTGCGTAAGTTCCTCTGCGTCGACCCCGCGACCGCGGCTGATGGCAAGGACGACGGCGACGTTGTTGATGATGGGCTCCCCCAGGCAGGCGACAGCAGTGTCCAAGGCTGAGGAAGAGGCTCGAAGGTGGAGCTTCCCCCTATTTTAATCCTGCAACATTTATCATGCCTCGTGGAGACATAAGAACTTGTGCTTTGAGATTTTAAGAGACAATATGTTGTAAAAATTTGCTAAGATTTTGCGATTTCCTTTCCGTTTGCTTTAGTGTTCTGCATCGGCGGGGCCCGGCCTCGCGCATACCTCAGCCCCCGTTGGGTCGTCCGGATCACCAGGACGAGACCAAGGGGTGAGGGGCTACGTGACCAGTGAGGCCCCTGAGTCGTGATGCTCAGGGGTCCCCCTTGACGTACGAACAACCCTTAGGAAGGAGATGCGAGTGTAGGTTTTAGCGTTCAGCATCGGCAGGGCCCGGCCCCGCGCATACCTCAGCCGCCGTTGGAGCGTCCGGATCACCAGGACGAGACCAAGGGGTTAGGGGCTACGTGACCAGTTAGGCCCCTGGGTCGCAATGCCTAGGCCCCCCTTGATGTACGAACAACTTTCCATACCTTTCCTCGTCAGGCTCTCACTCGGGAGGGGTGCGCGAGGACCAGATCCAAGGGACCCGGCGACATGGCGTACGCCAGGCGTGACCTGAGCGTAGCCCCTGTGCCCACCCCCCTCGCGCGACTCTCCCGTGGGGAAAGCGGCGCGGTGAGGCTGAGCAGTGAGCTTGGTGGCTCTCCTGAGGTTACTGCAACCGTTAGGTTGCCCTTAGTTGTTTATTCACCAGCGCGAAGCATGGTGCTTCCGCTCTTGCACGGGCATAGTCGCTCCTCGACCGTGTCGTCCGCCAGCACGGAGCATGGGGCTTCCACCAGTTCATGGGTGGGAGCTCCCTCTAGGGGATACTTCGGGGTGTGTACATCCCCATCCTGGCACGTGGCTTGCACGATAGGACCAGAGGAGGTGTATATGGGCACTCGTGACCCAGCGCGGGGCTCACAAGGCCCTACCTCAAGGCAGGTTGCGCCTGAATTTGATTCGGAACACTTGTAGGGGTCCTGCGAGATGGTTAGGCAGCCTGCACCGAGTGAATCTCTTGAGGTTATAGCATGAGAAGGCCAAACACCAACGACCCCAGGAGGTGATGTGAATGGGGCTGGCCCACCAGATAGAGCTCAACCGTTGGGTTTGTCGATGCTGCAGGGATAGACCCGAGCACAGACGTCGTGCCTAGTCTTCTCATGCAAAGGTCATGAAGAAAGACAACTGGCGCGCGGCTCCCGCGGTGGCGAGGCACCCGGTCGCGCGCCCTAACTTATCCACTCTAGATTAGCTCATGCGAGAACAAGGCACCAAGGAACATGGGAGGTGACATGCACGGGAGCTAGCTTGCGAGCCAGAGCTCAGCCTCTTGGGTTTAGCAACGCTGCAGGGACAGGCCCGAGCACAAATGCCATGCCAGTCCTTAATCATGAGGCAGTCGTGGGAGGGTTTGCAAGGGCGTACGACATTCATGGAGATGAAGCGCCAGACAGATAGATGATAATCATAAAGCAACTCATGAAAGAGAGCCAGTTCTGATAGATGCAAAGAACGATACATGCCGTAGGGACGGACCCACACGGCTTGGGGATGATGCAGTCCGAGGGGCGCCCCCAACTGAACAAACCAAAAAGTGTCACTTGGCACCATTGTTGAAGAGGTGTTGGAGTAGCTGAAGACGCGCGCTGCGGAAGTCGCTCCTCATGAGTCGCCCGGTCCTGTACCTCGCGAGGCTCTGGAGGCCCCGGGGCTTGCGAGGATCCATCGCCATCTCCGATAGGATCGCCTGGTGCCTGGCCTCATGAGCCGCCAGGATGCCCCGCATGTGATGCTGGTGCGCGGCAGCCCTGTTCGGCAAACAGAAAGGCATGCGAACGTAGCTGTGAGGGGGGCCCTCGCACCGGCCAACGTGGGACGACCAAAAAAGTTCCTGAGACACGGCTCTGTTGAGCCCTGTGATGTTGACACAGGCACGCAGCTCGCTGCCCTCGTCAGGGGAGGGAGCCGCACTGGGTGGTGCGGGGAGACGCTCGCCTCACATGGCTCTTGCCTCCTGAAGCTCCTTGGTTGCCTTGGTGATGAACTCCTGAGCGCCTGGCGCCTCGCACCCTCCTTGCGGAAACGCGCATTGAAGCACGCCTCCACATGGTGCCCGAGCGCCTCCCTCGTGACGCTGGCTAGGTCAGAGGCCCTCCAGAGGGGATCCCCCGAGCCCGGCTTGAGAGGGGCACCGGGCGCGCCTTCCTATGGGAGAGAGGAATGCGCCCCAACAGTGGGCGCCGGTCCTGAGGCGCAACCATCGGACGCCCCATCCTCCTGTGGTCCTAGGCGGAGCAACTGCTTCTTCTTCTTGGGGACGGCTTCAGGAGGGTAGACAGCACCCTCGTTGTCTGGGTTCTCAACCGTCGCAGCCTGGTAGGCGCGCTCAAGGGAGCACACTGCGTCCTTTTCATCACAGGCAAGCGTGATGATGCCGCGGCTCCCTGGCATCTTGACAACATTGTAGCCATGATGAGTTGCAACCATGAACTTGGCCAGGGCCGGATACCCAAGGATGGCCTTGTACGGGAGGCGAATATGGACGACGTCGAGGTCGATGAGCTCAGTGCGGTAGGTTTCGTGCTTGACGAAGGTGACAGGGAGGTGGACCCGCCCTATCAGGGTGGTGGAGCCATCGGTCACTCCTGAGAAAGGCTTGGTGGGAAGAAGCTGGTCGTACGGCACTTGGAGCCTGTCGAACATCTCGACGGAGAGAACATTGAGCCTCGTGCCGCCATGATGAGTGTCTTGGTGACGAGGACATTGCTGATGGTAGGCGAGCAGAGCATCGGGAGGGTTCTAGCAGTGGTCGTGCACTTGAGCTGATCAGTAGAGTCGAAGGTGATGGCATACTTGGACCATCTGAGCGGACGCGTCGCCTCGGGCTTGGGGAGGGCCGTGTTCACCTCGCGCGCGAACTGCTTGAAGATGCAGTCAGAGGCAGGGGCCTGAGCACCGCCTAAGATGCAAGCGATGGCACGCGGCTCTTGGAAGCTCCCAGCCCCATCATCTTGGTGGTGGTTATCATTCCTTCTTGGTGGCGGCGGCAGCGGAGGAAGGCCAGCATTGCCCTGAGGACGGTCCTTGCAAGGATGCTCCCTCCAGGTGCCCTTGGGAGGCTGGCCCTGTCAGTGGTCCTCACAAGGCTGATCGTGCCAGTCCTGGCGGGGGTCATGGTTGTCCCAGCATCCTCCGCCTCGGCCTCCTCCATGTCCCATAACCTCGGTCACTATGCTCGGGGCGATGACCGAGGCACCCGTCGTTGATGGCCCTAAGCTCTTGGTAGTCATTGGTGTTGTGGTTGTTCACGTTGTGGAAGGCGTAGAACGGGCGGCTGCCCTTGGATGGCTCCGGGTGGTCGCAACAGCGCTTCATCTCAGGTTCGGCCGCGAGCACCGCTAGACCCTTGCACTTCACGTCCTTGGGCTTGGACTTCTTGTCTTCTGGGTCGATCTACGGGAGCTCGAGGAGGGAGAGGCATCCTTCCTCAGCTCTTGTGCACTTGGTTGCCATGTTGAACATCTGCAGAGCCGAGCACAAGTCTTCATGCATGGCGAGCTCTTCCTTCATCTTGACATCCTGGACGCCATCAGTGAACGCCGAACTGATGGCCTCGTCCGACACCTTGGGAATCTTGAGGCGAACGTTGGTGAAGCGCTGGATATATTTGTGCAAGGTCTCCCCTGGCTGCTGCTTGATGCGCCGCAAGTCACCCACGGCAGGTGCGCGGTCGCGAGTACCCTCAAAGTTATAGATGAAGCTCTCTCGCATTTCATCCCAGGAGTAGATTGATCCCGTGGGGAGGTTCAGGAGCCATGAGCACGCGCCATCCTTGAGGGCCATGGGAAACTAGTTCGCCATGACCTTCTCGTCGCCGTTGGCCACCTCGATGCTCAGCTCATAGAGCTACATGTGTTGGGGAATGTAGCATGCAATCTCAAAAATTTCCTACGCTCACGAAAGATCTATCTAGGAGATGCATAACAACGAGAGGGGGAGAGTGTGTCCACGTACCCTCATAGACTGAAAGCGGAAGCATTTGACAACGCGGTTGATGTAGTCGAACTTCTTCTCGTTCCGACCGATGAAGCACCGAACGTACGGCACCTCTGAGTTCTATAGACATTCAGCTCGATGACGTCCCTCGAACTCTTGATCCAGCAAAGTGTCGAGAGAGAGTTTCGTCAGCACAACAGCGTGACGACGATGGTGAAGTGATCCGCACAGGGCTTCGCCTAAGCACTACGACAATATGATGGGAGGTGTAAACTATGGAGGGGGGGGGTGCCGCACATGGCTAACAATTGTTGGTGTGTCTTCCAGGTGCCCCCTCCCCATGTATATATAGGTGGGAGGGGGAGCAGCCTTTGGGCACCCCAAGTAGGAGGAATCCTACTTGGGGGCCTCTTCCAATTCGGCCTCCCCCTTTCCTTATCTCCGGAGGGGGGATGGAAAGAGGGGATGGGGGAAAGGATGGGGGAATCCTATTCCCTCTATTTCCTTTCCTCCTCCCCTTTTCCTTTCTCCACTTAGGCCGGCCCATGTGGGGGTGCACCAGCCCCCTAGGGGCTGGTATGTCCCGCCCTT